>NC_056746.1:437702640-438002640 GCF_019279795.1 Protopterus annectens | reverse complement strand
AAGTTTTAAAATGTTTCCCTGCACAGATTCAAGCTGCAAAAACTCCTAACAAGGAACTGCATCCAGAGTCCACTATTTAAGGCACCTACTATTTGACCACAACATGTTGGAAAAAGTGGAAAATATGCTCTATACAATAGAGAATTTTGAGCGATAAAGGGATGGTATGCTAAAGAGGTGCTGTTTTACACTGAATGTTTTCAGTTGCATCATTCAGCAAATCTTGAAGCAGCAAAAACAGTTTTCTACATGGATAATTCAAAGAGCTGTGTTTAAAAAAATACTTCTCTTGTCATTGTGTTGTAATTGGTCACAGCTATTAAGAAATATTTCACTTGACAGACCTACATAACTAGATTTTGTGGTCAACTGCTCCTTTTGATCAGTTAAATAGTGAATAAAATAATGTTCCAGCATGTTTTACATCTGTAGAGCAACAATGCTTTATCACAGGACAAACAAAATGCCAATAATGGATCATGCACTCATCGAATTAGTTATGATTTAGTTCTGAAATCTGCTAACTACAAAAGCTGAGATCAAGCAGATAATACAAGGAGGCATTATAATCCTGTTTCTCTTGTGAACTAATCAAGTTACAAAAGGGAGTGCTATTATTGTGTCATACAGCCACTTTAATCATGTTTTAACTGCTGTTTCAAGGGCTGAAAAAAAATGGTTTGGTTAGCACTTAATGCAAGAAGTTTAAATAGGCAATTAGATGAGCTAAGAATGTTATTTCTGGAAGAGAATGTTGATATAGGGATCATTATGGAAGCATGGTTTAAAGATTTGCCATTAAGTCCTCAAGGTTATAAAATACATACAATGCCTGTAAGGTATTCTGGAACACTAGAAGTGGGGAGACATTGAGTGGATTATCAGTTTATGTGAAGGAAGGCCGTCATTATCAGCACATTTTTCCCATTTTTTACATGGGGTCAGGGTATTGTTTTAACTGTCGCCATCACTCTCAATTCAATGCCACACTCCTGCCTTCTTCGACACTCATGCTGACTGTTGCAGATCTTCTTTCAAATGACCCATCCACCTCTTTCTTGGACATCCTCGTCTTCTCTTACTTTCTTCCTGTCTGTCCCAAATCTTCTTCACATGTGTCCAAATCACTGTAATATGTTCTCTTTGATCATTTCTGCAATTGGAGCTACTTTGACTTCTGCTCTTACAGCAGTAGACTCAGAGCTGAACCTTGGTGCACATCCACTACCGCTAGAAACCCCTCTGTGAGACTGAATACTGTTTGTACTTGAGTAATTGGGCCTTGTACATAGCTTGCACTAGTTCTACCAATGTTTCTGGGACTTCAAATCACCACATGACTACCCAAATCAGCTTTCTTGGGACCTTGTCATATACTTTCTCCAAGTCTAGGAATGCCCATCTGGACTCTTTCCTCATCAGTAGCTTCTTCTCAACTATCTGTCTCACTGCAAACATCAGGTCAGTTGTGCTGCATCCTGATCTAAATCTGAACTGCTCATCTCTGATCTTACATTCTACTACTCTGCATATCCATTTATCAATCACCCTCTCCAGATCTTTCATGCGATGTGACAGGAGTTTGATGCCTCTGTACTGCCTACAGTTGTGGATGTCCCATTTGCTTTTGTACTCTTGCACAAGCATGCTTATTCTCCAGTCATCTGGGATACACCTTTCTCTCCACACTGCTATGAGTACCCATAGGAGCCATTTCTCCCGTATCTCACCCAACATCTTTGTTATATCTGCTGTGACCTCATCTAAGCTTACTGCTTTCCCGGACTTCATTTTCCTTAGTGCTGTTCTTACCTCTTCTAGGGTGGGCTCCTCTTCTTCTCTCACTGTAGGCTGTTTCTGGGGAAGTACAGCTTCTGTAGGGTTGTCTTCATTCAGAAGCTGCCAGAAATACTCCTTCCATCTGACTTTGAGGTCCTGTTGACTGGTGAGCAGGCTGTTGCTGGCATCTCTTATGAAGGGTGTCTGACTATCTTCTTTATCTTTCTGTCTTTGCCTTGCAGCTTGATATAGTTTATTTTTGTGCCACCTACTGAGTCACTTTCCAGAAAATAGTAGAGTGCCTCTGATGCCATGTTATTTGCTATTGCAACTCCTTTCTTATCTTCTATGTTAGCCAGCCAGTATTCCTTTCTAGCATGGTTGGTCTTTTCTTTTCCCACTTTTTCCTGCATTCCATCTTTCTTTTGATGACTTCCTGGACTTCTGCATTACACCACCAGTTTTCCTTATGTACCTTATTTCCATACCTGGCTAGGCCACATAGATCTGAAGTCTTCACAGATGTTGTTTTGAGGCACTGCCATTCTTCTTCAACTCCACCTATTTCCTCCTCTTTTTGGCATGCTAGAGCCCCGAATAATTCCTTAAACTGTTGTACTTTCTCTCCAGTCAATTTCCAGGTCTTTAGCCTGTTCTGTTTGCCCCAATATGTGCATTCAAGTCACACATTATCAACACCAATTCATGTTGTCTTGCTTTATCTAGTAGGTCCTGCAACTGCTGCCTGAATGCACTCTTTTCCCCACTATCACAACCCTGTTGTGGGGCATAAGCTGAGATTATGAATATTGCCCTATCATTACACTGGAGTCTGATTGCCATGAGTCTTTCACTAATTCTGATGATATCCCTCACTGCCTTCTGCAGCCTGTCTCTCACCAAAATTCTCACACAATTTCTAGTATGTCCTCTTTCTGAGTAGTAGGCTTTGGATCCCAAGCCAAGTGGCTTCACTGCACTGCCCTTCCATCTTGTCTCTTTGATACAGAAGATGTCCAGCCTCCTCTGCATCATCATGTCATCTACTTCCAAGCTGCATCCAGCCATTGAACCTAAATTAAGTGCAGCAATTCTAAGTTCATGTTTTGCAGGTTGATTGGTTTTACATGCAACTTTCACTCAACAGAGCTATCCCAGGTAACCCAGGCTGGGCAACTGGATACTAGCTGGCCAGTAGCCTATTGATCCAGGGCTTCTGGGCTTTATAGCAGGCACACCCTAGCCAATAGGTACACATACACTCCTCCCACCATTAGCATGGGTTCCTAGCAATCACCGGAGTAGGCCGGGTCCTCAACCCAAAAGAAGAAAGTGAAGGAAGGTATAACATTTCAAGTTGCCTGTAACAGTCACCAGTCAGAATTTGTATTAATGGCAGTGCAGGAAATTAGATCCACAAATCTGATCTTTTATAGATCTCTATCAATAAACAATCAAGGAAAAAAGTAGATGGAAAAATAGAATATCACAGTCTCTTGTACCAAGTTCATATTAGGTGGTGATGCAAATCTCCCAAGTAGTGACTGGGAAGACATGACTGTAATAAGGACGATGGATCATATAGTCCTATCAGACTTATTGCAATTATCTGTTGTTCAGCATGTAACTAGGACAAGTTGAAAGGGAAGTATTTTGAATGCTGTTCTATCATCCCCCAAAACCAAGGTACATGAAGCAATGAATAGGGAACTGTTGGATAACTCTGACTATTTAATAGTCAAGTGCAATACTGAGTGTTCTTTAAAGGAAAAATCTAATTTATACTTGGAAGAAAGAAAGTTTCTCAAATCTAAATAAAATCAGCTATAAATATTATTGAACTGGGATTGATAGAATGAGTTTGAGGGATTACATGTTCAAGACATTAATTAAGGATTATAACAAAATTAGATGAAAATATTTAGATCAGAGGAAGATTTCACCTTCATAGATAAGTGTTAGTATTTAAAACAGCATTAATAAATACAAACATAACAGGGAAAAATATTAAGGATAACAAAACTGTGTCAAAAATAAAGGCAAGTTATAAGAGCCATGAAAGGAAAGTGTGAGTGCAAACTAAGTGAACATTTTGCAGATAATAAGAAAATTGTTTTAGACATGTGCAAAAATGCCATAAAGGCCAAAACAGTATTATTAGGATTACTAATGGGAATAATATAATTATAGAACATTGTTGGATAGTAGTCCACTTTACTAAAAGCTGTTCAAGGATTGCAGTAGATGGTAAGGGACTGGGTGGAGATAAATTATGAGTTAAGAAATGTTCTCTTACAATGCCGTAAAATAACTGAAGACTTGGTTTGTAAGGCTATCATAACCATAAGGAAGGAGACTGTGCCCTGTCCAGATGAAAGTAAGGGAAATGCACGTTGGATTCTTTACCGTTTCTTTTTCTGCAGTCTTTGCTATCTGTAGTCCCCAAGCAATGGAAATGTGCTGAGTTCATTCCAATTCATAAAGCGGATGGGAATCATAGCCTTACTGGGAAGTATTTTGAAAGAGTTTTATTAAACATTCTAGCCACCTCAATTGTGAGAAAATATTGTGAACTTTATTAGCATGGCTTTAGTACAAGAAATCAAACTGTTACAAATCTGAATGCTGTCCACATCCTTCATAATAAAATTCCTGTTTATGTGATATATTTAGACCTGGTAAAATCTATGGACTTTGTACTCATTAGGTAATAAAATAGACTATGGAATGTTGGGGATTTTGCCATTATACTGTCCATCAGATAGTAAATTGGTTATAGTAGCCAGACTATGTGTACTGGGAACCAAGTCAAAAGAATTTAGTATTAAATTAGTAGGTTCCACAGGACTCTGTACTGACAACATTTTTTCCATGCATTTATGTTCTCATTCCCAGTAATAAATTGGATTGGAAAGTGAGTGTGTAGAAAGTGATTTATGGGTTTTAGTTAAAAGAAGGTTAAACTTTGTATGTCAAATGAATACAATTTTGAAAAAGTGCTATCCCTAAATTAAAGCCCTGCTAAGGGTTAATATCCCCTAGATATGTTTGTGTTTGGGGAATAATCTATAAAACTGTAATAAGACCTCTTCTAGAATAAGGAGGAGGCTTTTTTATGTATTCAATAAATTACATAAAAATGGTGAGAAAGTTTAACTGTTAAAAGTACGAACCATGACTTGAAAGTATGAAGCTGCTCTCAGTACATTATAATAATGAGGGAAGAATTGATTTCATTTTATAAACTTTTGAAGAATGAAGCAATGGAGTGCACATTGGGTATGAATGTTTTACATAAAAAAATACTAGAAACAATCAGTTACTGGTTGACTTAGATGATATGACAACAAAATTAGCAATAAACTACTTCTAGGTTAAAATAAGTTGGAAATAGAATTTGTTGCCTGTTGAGGTGAGATTAGCTTAGAACTTAGAAGGCTTTAAGAAGAAGAAATTACATCAGTGGTGTTAGGAGAGGGCCTACTAGACTCAGGCATCATGAATATTAGTTGGAAGTGATCTTGTATGAGGTGTCAAGGCCAATGCTTAGCATTGTAACATTGTAACAGTGTAATATTGCAACTACAGATTCAAATGCCATGACTTCAACATAAAGCTTGGTACTGTGGTTAGGTTTGAAGTTTTAGACTGCTACAAAGACAAGCCATGTAAATAGTACTCTTTAAAATGCATACACATAAACCACTGTAAAGCACTGTTGAGAGACTTCAGTACACAGGCTGTTCAAAGTTAGTGGCAAAATACAACTCTGAGTAATACAAGGTAAAGTCATCTAATATCGATGGGAGAGCAACCCCCTCTATCTTCACAAGTAATCATAAAAAGGAGGGGGCAGAGTCTGAATGGCTAACTGAAAAGCAGCATTTTTGGAGCTCCATAGATTAGTACTAAATTCAGGAAATTAAATTATCTATTACTAACAAAACTACTACAAATATTTTGTTAATAGTCTAAAGCAACTAAATGCAAATTTTGATGGATTTCTAAAAGAAATTTCCTGTCAAATTACTTAGAAGTCTATACACAGCATCTGAAGAGATGAGCAACCTAAAGAATTCTCATGCTGACTTGACACTAAAGAAGGAACTACAACTGGTGACTACCACATTGCAAGAATTATCAACAAAAATGGATGATTTTAAGATTAATCTACAGAACCTAGAAGAGAACTCACTGAAGCAAACATAAGTCTTCAAAGAAATACTTCAGCAACACCAGTCAAAGTTAACAAACATTGAAACTTATTTGACTGACATTGATCAAAGGCTCAAAGAGGATGAAACACAAACAGAGTTTCTATTGAAGCAGAATACTTGGCTATCTAACAAACTAGATGATCTTGAAAATAGAGAGAGAAGGTCAAACATCAGGATTTTTGGTTTACCTGAGAAAACAGAAGGAGGGGACACTATATCTTTCCTAAACACTTGGATAACAAAGGTTCTAAATCTTAAAGAAGGTTTTTCCTTTGGAATAGAAAGGGTCCATCATCCTCTGGAGAATAGAACTTCTGCAACAACTTCATCAACATCCGTCATACCACCAAGATCGATTATAGTAAAATTCTTATCTTTTATGGACAAAGAACAGGTGTTAAAAACAGCTTGGAGGAAAAGTCCTATAAAATATAACCAGAACACAATAAGATTTGGCAATGACTACTCCACTAAAGTGCTGGAACAGAGAAAAAAGGTATAGCCTCTAATAAAAACTCTAAAACAGAATAATATTAAAGCTCAAATAGCCTTTCCTGCAAAAATTAAAATAATGCACCTAAGTGAGATGAGAACCTTCAACACTCTGGAGGAAGCCATGCATTTCATTCAAAACAATAACATTATAACCTTTTCTGAAGATTTGGAATGGGCATCCCCATCCCTGAAGAGAACCACTGACAAAAATGGCTGAACTGATGTCAAAAAAAAAGAAACAGAAAACTGAATCCAAAGTACCAACTTCTATGAAATCTCTCAAAGTGTCAGCTGCAACCTAACTATTAAAAGCATCTAAATGGTCTCACAATGTATTAATACCTTTAATCTCATGCATTTATTCACAACTTATATATACAAGAAAATGTATGTTTCCTATAACTATTTATACATGTCTTATCATCCTATTAAGTTTCTCTTCTTCTCTTTGTTTTAATAAATAAATGTTAAAAATTTCTATTACTTAATATAGCTATTTAATTAATCTAGTAATATCAAAGTTAAATTATTATGTTTTATAACTATGTTTTTCAGCTTGCTAATGTCATGTCTATTATTTAATTAATTAATTTTCCTTTCATTAAAATGCTTATTGTTATTTTCAGTCTGAGTCTCATACAGTAGCACTTACAGGCTTTTTATACTATATTAATGAAATATTCCTCGTAGCTACAAAACGTTCCCATTTTTAAATGGAGAAATGCTATTGAGATCTGTCAGTTAAAATTAAAGTAACAAGAAGATATTTCCTCATTGCTGATGTGAATGAGGATGTTAAGAAAGAGACTCGTTTCGAGTTGCAGTTATTACATGTAGTAAATTGTCTATAATATAAAACTGGAGTTTACCTTGCTTATCATTTAGTAATGGTAGAGTAAGTATATATATGCTTTACCTGATTGGCTTTGATTGTTCCAAACTGGTGTGTGGTTGTCAGTCTAGGTGTGTATAAAACAGTTATTTTTTTTTCTATTTTTGTTTTTACGTTTTAAATATGCTACCTGAATTTCAGTCCATGTTAAAATGTTAGATCGATTAGTAACTAACATACTGTGATCGGGAACAGTATAGAATTATTTGAATTAAGCGAAAATGAATGTCCTGCCTTTGGACAATGCATTAGAGTAATGTATGGAAGAGGTGATCTAACGAACTGCAAATACACACAGAATGCACATTAATTTATATTCATTACAGTATTAAAACATCAGCTTCCTTCCCTGGCATAAATGACAATTATTGCTTACCTATTTATTTTAACCTTTGTTATACTGCCCACGGCCTATTGCATAATATATACATTGCAGTCATTGATAATTAGCTGGGGTCTTCGCAATGGCCTTAAACAATATGCATGCTTCTGGAGAGTATTGCCGTAATCATCGCTGTTGGTATTATGGTGAAAAACATTTTTTTTTTTTGCTTCTTGCCTCAGATGCACTGACGAAGAAAGGTTGTACACCAGGGTTATGCCCTAATTGAAATCTTGAAAATAACTGGAACAACAAACTCTCCAAAATGAAAAAAAACAACACAGGCTCTGACCTGGCTAGAATAACTCCAAAAATTTTAATGTGAAGCGCTTTTCGTCTTCCACCTTTGGAAGACTTCATCAGACAAAAAGAAAAAAACTTCATACACAGTTTTAAAAGGGAAAAAGGCGCTAAAGCAAAGCACAGTAATTGGATTCAGCCACCATTCAATTAACTAATTAAATACTAAGTTAAATAATTAAAAGTGTTCTGCATCAAAAACCTTTTTCTTGTGTTAAAAAAGCTCATGTCCGCAAAATAAAATAATTCATTTAAAACTTCTGTTTAAAACTTTAATTTTAGAAAAAACAAAATGCAAAACTGTACTCTAACATAAAGAACAGAAATACTGAATGAAAAGCATAAATGTAGGAAAATATAATTTTAAATATATGCTTGGAATGTAAAAGAAGAAAGGAACATAATAATAATAATATTAACTATAAAATGAGTACAAATATAACAACAGACTACTACTCACAACACCAAGAGGTGACAGTGTCTAAAACAAAAATGTCAATAACTATGGACAGGGTGTCAAATACCTAAAAGTACAAATACATACAGTAAACTGTGTTCTAAGACCTTAGAGGATCTGTGTTCTAAAAATGTTGAAAAATTTAAAAACAAATTTTTAGTACTAGACTATAAAAATGTGCAAAGGAACTCAAGACGAAAAACAGGAATAAACTACAACAGTTGCTCCCTTTTGCTAACATGAAATGAAATACTGTATGTGTCACCTCAATAGACTTCTCAGCTTCAAATTACAAGTCAAAGATGTGACCTCATTTAAACCAGGGGGAGTGTAGGAATTCAGCCTAAGCTGCCAAACAAGTTCACGTTTCTCTAACAGTAACTGATGTGGTCCACCTTTTTCATCAGCCACTACCTGATCTATCACTTTAAACAAAAAAGCATGGGTAGGATTCACATTACAGTGTCTTGCTAGGGCATTGGTACTACTCTTCTTCCTTATATGATATGTGTGTTCATAAATCCTTTCTTTTAATTTCAATTAACTTGTTTGGCAGCTTAGGCTGAATTCCAACACACCTCCTGGTTTAAATGAGGTCACATCTTTGACTTGTATTTTGACGTTGACAAAAATTACTTCCTTTACAATAATTCCTTGCCCCCTCTCAGATCATAATTCTCTAGTTCTAAAAGTGCAAATAAATTTTAAATCACTTGCTTTTCTTACTAAAATTCCTTCATATATTACAAAAATTAAATAATTTAAGCAATGGTTAGTGAATGAACTCAATTTCTTTGTAGATGTAAACTACAACTCGGAAGCGAATATAGTAATGGTATGGGATTCATTAAAAGCTTCTATCTATGGAAAAATGATTGCTTGGTATAAAAATAAAATCAAATAATGGGAATCAGAACTTCAAGAACTACAAAGGAAGCTCACATTACTTAAATCTAAAAAATCTAATTTATTAGAGAATAAGAAGACAATAGAAGACTTAAATAAAAGATGTATTGAAATCTTAAATCACAAAACTAATTTAGCCATGGAGAGGTTAAAAATAAATTCTTATGCCACCTCTCCAAAACACTTACATAACTTATCTGTTAAAGTTAAAATGCAATCTAACGCTAATACTATTGTTAATATACTACTTGAAGAAAAAGGTAAGAAAGTCTCAGAAATAGGAGATATTCTAGATGCTTTCAAGTGTTATTTCAAAAATCATTTTAAAAATAACAATAATTTGCCAGAACATCCCGTTTTAGAAAATGTGTTTTCAAATATTAAACCAATCCCTGAAGGTTTACAAAATGAATTACAAAAATCCATTACACACAAAGAAGTCACAGATACAAGCAAAGAAAGTAAAACTAGTAAATCTCCCAGAATGGATGGCTTAATCATAGAAATTTACAAACTATTCCCCAAAAATATTATCTCATTACTACATAAAACATTTATTGAAATTCAAACTCATGCATTAATTCCTCCTTCATGGAGATGCTCCTTAATCATACCCATTTTAAAAGAAAACAAGGATGATAGTCAATGCAGCTCATATAGGCCAATTTCATTATTAAATAATGATTATAAAATATTTATGTCTATATTGGTTAAAAAAATAAAAAAAACATATGAATGAAATTATCAACTATGACCAAACTGGGTTTATTCAAAATAGACATCCACATGATAACATTAAAAGAATATTGACATTAACAGATTATTTAAACAAAGACAATATAAAAACCTTAATAATTGGACTAGATATTGTGAAAGCTTTCCACTCCTTGAACTGGGATTATTTAATTAAAATCTTAGAAACTTATAAATTTCCCATCTCCTTCATTATATTTATTAAAAAGGTTTATGAAAATAATTTAACTTATGTTAAATTAGAACCCTTTACCTCAGAAGCTATACAAGTTACGAGAGGTACTAAACAAGGATGCCCTATGTCACCCATTTTATTTGCATTAGCTATAGAACTATTGGCAATATTAATATGAAACAATCCAAAGATAAAAGGAATAAATATATTTGGTCAATATAACTCCAAGATCATGATCTTTGCTAACAACATACTTCTTACACTATTGAATTCAAAAGAAACATTAGTTGAATTAGATAATCTGATAAAGAAATTTCATAAGATCTCAGGACTCCGATTTAATAAACAAAAGTCTAAATACTTATTATTAAATAAAAAAAGGATTTTCAAATAGATAAGAATCATATCCTAGGAGAACATGTCTCAACAATAAAATACTTAGGGATAGACATGTGTGAAATATTCAAGATATATTGAATATTAATTATAGAAGGATCATAGCTACAATAGACTCTCTAGTGGGTAAATATAATAAGTTATTTATAGTTTTTGAAGATAGATTACAGTTAATTAAAATGATTCTTCTCCCTAAAATGTTCTATGTTGTACAAGCCACTTTGTTAATTCCTGAGAAAACTCACCTTAAGAAAATAATATCAATTTTGCTAAGATTTCTGTGGTTTCCTAAAAGAAACAAAATTGCATATACCCATCATATCAGACAATGGGACCAGGGAGGAATAAATTTCTCAGGTATTGAATATTATATAAGAGCAACTTTACTTAAAACTGTGGTTGAATGGATCAATCCATATTATATGTCTAATTGGAAATTGTTACATACAACTATAATAATAAATGAAAATAATTTACTTAAAAATTCTACTTTTCTAGACAAGGACAATATATTATGGTACCCACTGGCCTTAAATTATTGATACAATATAACTAAACTAACTAGGACAAATTTAATAAATCATTTATTTGACTATTTTAGGAAATTTATAAACATGAATATGGATTTAAAGCTTTGGTTTGCAACATTAATTCCCTTCAGCATTACTTTAAACTTTCCAGATATAATTCACAGAGATATATTCCTCTCCTGGGAACAGAAAAATCTAATCTGTTGGTTACACTGTCTAAAAAATCAGCAAGTATGAGATGTACAATATATGATGTCAACTTACAAAGTGAATTCTCATGAATGGTTAATGCTTCAGAATATATTGACGTACTCCAAGGATCTATGTAGGATAATAAATAATTCTTCTTTTTCAAATACACCAAATTTTATATCCAGACTATTTGAAATTTTATATAATAATAAGAAATTGGAAAATGGTACTTCATATTTATATAATCTAATAAAAAATTACAAAACACAACCTAAACCAGCATATTGGCAATATATTACTAAAGGATATATGATTCAGTTAACCTCAGAAAATAAATCTAATTTACTTATTTCAGTAAAATTAACTTCTTGTTCTCATTACCGGAGAATATTTACCTGGAAATTCCTTCATAGATCCTTTAACCCCTAATAAAGTTTCAAAAATCAATCCTACTAATGATGGGTTATGCTGGAGATGTCAACAGTATAATAAAGCTGATTGGTCTCACATTTTCTATGATTGTATACAAATTAAACCCTTTTGGGAAAGTATTAACAATTTCTTACAGGCGATTTATACAGATAATTTTGTAATGACCAAGGCTTTGTTATTACTGAATATAACTGATAATGCTTATTCTTCAAATAAGACTGACCTTCATTCACTTTGGACTATACTAGCTATAGCTAGGAAATGCATAACGAAGAGATGGAATTCTACCGCAGCTCCTAGCAAAGAAGATGTCATATGTCTATTGAAGAGGACAGCCTTAATAGAAATAAAAACCAAATAATTAAGACTGTTTCCTAGACCATTAACTAAAAACCTTTGGAAAAAAAGTTCTAACTTTGATTGATACTTTGCAAATGGATCTAACCTCCTCATGAAGCAAGTACTATTTCACTTTAATTAAACTATATCTGTGTAATTTATCATGCAAGTTTTAAAATGTCAGGCTAAATGTAAATTTGTATATAGTTAATAATTATCTAACTTGATTGTAAACCATGATACGTTTTCATTTATTGTTTATTGCAAATTTAAAATAAAAATCATCTGAGTAAAAAAAAAAAACAAGTAATCATAAAATAAATGCCAAGAGATACCTTACCCTTTGGATGACACATAAATCTCAGGTACCATCTGCTTGAATTGGTAGTAAGTCAAGTGTATGTAAAAAGTCCAATGATACTTATTGAAAATAGTATGGGAAGTTCCAAAATGTCCTGCAAAAATTCTACTAATCAGTATGAAGACCACCTTGGGTTTCACCTGAAAAGATATTGCTGGCCTAGTAAGACTAACCCTGTTAAATAATTAAATAAATAAATAAAAATACATGAATGAATGAATAAATAAATAAACACTTGTGCAAAGTGATTTTCTTATCACTACAGAATATGATGAACTACTGTACAAAGCAGTGTGCATCCATATAGTGATGCAAGTATTAAGTAGAAATGGAACATTCAAAACAAGACATGCAGTGACAGCATAACAGGAATGTCAGGTTTGAGAGTGTGTTTTTGGATTTATTTGTCTACTAAAATATTACAGCAATAACCCATGCCTGGGTGTAGGTAATGCTGGATTTACCCACGGTTGGTGTGGTTTGGTCACAAGGGCGAAGCCCAAGTGGCCAAACAAAGACAACCGTGGGTAAATCCAGCATTACCCAGACCCAGAAGTGGGTTATTGCTATTATACAATGACATTATTTAAGAAAAATAATACTTACTTTTCTTAAATAATGGCATTGTATAATGCCTCCTTGCTGCCCTTCTGCAGCTGTTTGGTATTCTGCAGCAGTTCTGATGTACTGCGCATGCGTATCGCAGTACATCAGAGCTGTTGGTGGAAGCAACAGAGAAAGCAAGATCTCTGTTGCTTTTTACAAAGTGTCTCGGTATGTTAAAGGAGTTTGACATAGTGAGACAGCTTTAAAAAAAGCAGCAGAGAATCTTCTATTGTTTTTTTTTAAAGCTGTCTCGCTATGTTAAACTCCTTTAACATAGCGAGACAGTGTCTAAAAAGCAACGGAGATCTTGCGTTCTCCGTTGTTGTAAAAAAGACTTATACTAATGGAAAAAGTCTGAGCGACTGGACCTTTTTCCATTAGTATAAATCTGATTTACAATGTGCATGCTGACCAATCAGCGTGCACATTTTGGAATATTAATGGGGGGTTGTTGTATAATAGTAATTATCTTACCATTTAGAGCCACTGTGAATCTTTTGACTGAGTTCCGCCTATTTAATGGTAGCTCCCTTTCCTTGTAGAATTCTAGAATACAGCTGAAGTCTTTAAATAAGATAAGGGATATATATTTATTGCATGATTCACTATTTTAATCTTAACCAGGTGAATTAAATAAAGGTCCCTTTCTGGCCATGACATGTATATGATCATGTGATTTTATATAGATGTGTGCAGACAATTTTCAGACATGACCTGTAGCATAGAGGGATGGAACTACAGGTATGATGTAGATGTCAAATGTTCTATTAACAGTCTGAATGCTAGAAGATCCAGACAGGAGAGAATGCAGTAAAAAGCCAATGCCTGCTCACTTACTCCTGTGGAATGAGAAAAGGGTATTCCTTAGGGACATCTTTCCCAGCAAAGGCTCTCTGGTAGAGATTTTGGCATAGTGGGATCCATCAGCTTATAAGACTCCAGGGATGTTTGAGGATTTATATAACCAACATGAGGTGTCTGACACCCCATGCTGTACCCATGCCATACTCATGATCACTTACTAAGGCATACATGCAGAAACTGGATAACATTGAGAAAACTGTTGGCAATCTGGACAATTCCCCCAGAAGGATATGACTCTCACCATGTATAAGGAACTAATGAGCCAAGCTCTTACACTGTTTAGGGAACAATGATTACACAGTTACTTTGGAGGACTGATGGTTGCATTGTTTAATGCTTCTTTAATTTCTATTGGTTCTGTATTTTACCTCTTATGCTGCTATTGACAAGTCATTTTGTTTTAATAAATTAACAATAAAATAAGCAAAATACAATAATATTCATATAGTATGTAAGATGAAAAAATAGCTGCATTAATAATACTTTGCTTAATATGCTAGTTATATTAGTCTTCACCATAATTGTGTGTTATATACAGACATAGAAATGTAGGCAAATTATCCTCATGAAATGAAAATACATTAAGCAGATGCAAAATGTCTGTACATACTAATATGTTCAGTAACTCGTTCATGAACATTGATTTTGTTTCATTGCTGCCAGAATGAGCTTTGAAACACATCAGTTAAATTGTAATGACAGAACTACAAGACAAGCTGAGTTAAATAGTTACATTATAATTTTACTTCCATGTAAGAATCCAGCTTATAAAACCAATAATTGATATACTAATCTTCAGTTATTCACTACTAGATTTATATAGTTTCTAAGCATTTTAATTGTTGAATAATACCTTTGTTTTCACTGTCCCTACACCAAGGAAAACTCTGATAACCAGGGCATACCTTATATAACATTATTTTGTTTGCATAACAATAAATAAGTATATGAATACAACTGCAAATGATGAACTGTCAAATTTGCCCTAAGGTTCTGTCTCATACAGGTTAAGTCATCACAGGGTATCACTGAAGTCATGGTTGTAGGAAGTGTTTCTGGAACTATGTAAAGGCCATCAAAGACCCATCTGAAACAGGAAATGGGATGGAGGTATTTCAGGAAACTTGGAAATACGTTTTTTTGAAATGTGATGTATCACTTCATTGTTTCTGATGACTTTCTCAGAATAAGAGAGTGTGACAAAAAGCTTTGGTTTAATATTCTAGGCAGGCAGCTGGTACTAAACCATCATCTAGTTTCAAGCAGAAAAAATTATAATGGGCTAGCTTCAGTGCAGCAAATGAATATCCTCTTGTCCTGGATCATTGGGTACAAATATATGGTTTGACATGTTTCTATATGTTTGATTACTTTTAAGTGCTGATTTTATACAGTCAGAATATACAAGGTAGACATGGCTGAATATATGCAGTTGTACATGTGAAACACAGTACCTGGCATGTAAATGAAACACTTTTTAAAATGATTGGCATTACTAATAAATATTGCAGTTTCTCTTGATGTCCTAGCCAAAGAGCTGTTGTAAGTACTAGTATAATTGCTTTCGATTAGGCATAGCATAGCTGCAAGCAAAATAATTTCCATTAAGCCACAGTAGTAAACCTGGAATTGATTTACATTTTTTTAAACATTACTTCATCTGCACAATAGTAGTTGAAAATGGAATGTGCTTTTTTTTCCCAAAGAGTAAAATGCTGATTGTTGTTTCCTCAAGGTCAACCATTTTTGTAAAAGCATATTTTTTAAGTTCAAAATAATGCAGTTTTATCTCATCTCCTTCTACAACAAATGGTATTTCTAATCAGGCAGTATAAAATAAAATAAGTAAAATATCATGTTACCTACTTTTGCCTCTTACTATACACTATAGTATATCAGAGAAGCAGTAACCAAAAAGAGTGTGTCAAAACAACACAGGAACCAAAAGAACAAAATCCATGCCAGCCCAGAAACCAGGCTAACATGACTACATTGGCAAATATAGGGGCGCATGCTGCACCTATTGCCACCCCACTCATGGGGCATGGTGGGGCATGGGAAAACAAACTGGAATACAAAGAACTCCTTTGGCAACTTAGGTTGGACGCTACCCAAAAACCAGGCCTGAATGACCATGTATCCATTTACCCAGTGTTGAGAACGAGAGCAACTGTTTATTTTAGTCACAACCTTTTAGGTTAATTTTTTTGTCCTATTAAAATGTGCTGTTACTAGGTAAATAGGTATCTAGAAACATATACACTTTTTAGTATTTAATTATATTTATACATGTTTGTTAAGTTTCTTTTATTGTTTTTTTCATTTATGTTTTCCATCTACTTACATTCAAGTTGCACAAAACATGTTTTTAGTATTTTTGTATGCCAATATGAATTCCTTCAGAGTCTTTAAATAATATTGGGTTTACTCTACCATTTTGTTAATTATTTAATTGTCATTTTAATTGTTTTATTACTATGTGGGCTATATAAGATGCTTTGGATTTTATTGTAAATCATGTTCTGAGGAAGTCCAGTTTGGGACGAAAGAGCTCAACTTGGCAATGTTTTATCTTGGTGCGATCAATAAACCTGGATTCGTTCCCCTACTCGGTTTCTGGGCTGACATGGATTTTGCTCTTTTGATACCAGAGAAGCAGCACTTCTTTTTAATTAAATTTCCAGAAATGCTGGATGACTCACTCAGATGTATAAACAGCCTCTATACTGCTGTGTTATACATAAATCCAGAAACAGTATCTGTCAAAGCAGCCAATAAACCAATGCAGTTTTATTGGGAAACCTATAGTTTGTTATGTGATGTTTCAGCAACTGTCAAAACATCATTGGAGAAAGATCTAGAACTCCTGTAGTTGAAACCCAAGAAAGTTGAACTTGACCATGCCACATTGCTCAGGTAAGATGAAAGTGAATAAGATGCTTGTTTTCTACCATTTCCATTATCTTTACGTTTGTACAGCCGTCCTTTGTCTGGTAATTAGAGCTCCTTTCTGTAGTGTAGGGTTTGATTACCTCAGATTATATTTGTCTGTGTTATGGCTCTGAGGAAATTACTTAACCAGGCAGTGTTCTGGTGCAATTGGAACATAGGTCTAGGCTTTTCAGGGGTCACCTGGACTGTATGCTGAATAAGTATTGATGAACCTCAGAGTCGCTATATATAGTGACTGGAGGTATAGGTGTTTGCCTGCATAAACTGTGTGATCAGCAGTACTTATAAAGACAGTCTCGTCAGATCAAGAGGACAATGCTGTATATATTTTTTTCTGTGTGGTCAACAGTATCTATGCAATTAAAAGTCATTTAAGCAAACTATTGTAAATTTTAGAGGTGGTGTGTATTTATTGTCATCATCTATATTTGCTTGCAAATATTGTTCTAAATAATATTTGAAATCATGTAAAATAAAGCAAAATATATTGCTTTATATAGATAGTCAGTATTAAAGAAACTTGTTTTTAATTAATACTCCACAGTCGCTTAGTATTTATTGAAATCATCCACACCATGTAAAGCAGACCCACCCAGATTTATTAACTTAAAAACAAATAAATAAAGAAAAAAATGTACAACTTCCAGATGTGCTGACTGTAGAGTGCTCTGGCATCATATAACATGCAAAAGAAAATGGTTTATTATTGTTGCCACTTGTATTTTCACCTTATGTTGGTGTCATGAATTATGAATATCATAGTGTTTCAGAAATTATATCTTTGACAAGAAAAGTGCAGAAGTGGAGTATGGGCATTTCATTCAGTGCAAGAATTTAGCATGGATGTGATGCCAGTATTAATTCAAAACTATTTAAATGATTGTGTGGGTCTAGTGGGTGTTGAAAAATGTCAAGTTTTTGAGTCTGGAGAGAATGCAATGGTGTTACTGTATATGCTATTTTCTGCTGCTGTCACGCATTAAATGATTTATACAAAAAACAATTCTAAATGAAAGTGCTTCTTAACACACTAAGTATAGATATTTCTTAAAAAAAACAGCCTTGCAGAGGCTTGCTGATCAGAGGAAAACACGCACTAAGAAAATATCAGCTAAGCACATTAATGTATTCTATTTATGGATCACTGTGTTTTATTTATTTATTTTTTATTTACTTAACATTTGTTTACCGGGAAATTCTGACTGGACAAAAGTCCATTTACAGTGGATGCACATGGAGAAAAGCTCCACATCGAATCATTCAAACACACAATGGTAGACCTTTGTATACTAAACTACAGAAAACTAACAATGATTAACAAATAGGCATAGAAGCACTATAGACATTCAAAATGTTTGTACATAATTAGGATTCATTAAAATATTAAATGATACTTCAGTAATAACATTGGATACAGGTAAATTAGGTAGCATGATTAGTCAGATTAAATCATACCACCTAAGTTAGGTGCCATTTGTCAATTTAGCTAGGTAGGTGAAATGCAGGAGCATAGCCAAGTGTTAGTCATGTGATTTTTGAGTGAGACTTTAAACTGACTGATAGCGGAGACGGTTGTCAGTGAAGGTGGAAGGCTGTTCCAGGTTTAGGTATGGTATGTGAGAGTAATGCTTTCCCTGCAGTATTGTTGGCTCCAGAAATGCAGAGCAAAGATTTTTCATTTGAGCGAAGAGGACAATTTGCAGTATAAGGAGTCAGGAGATGGCTAAGAGCAGGGCTTTTCTCAGGGTGTTTTAGAATATTGTAAGTAGTAACAAGCTGAAGATATAGAAGAAGCTGGGGGAGTTCAAGCCACTTTAGGTCCCTTAGGGCCTGGCAATGGTGAGTTCTGAAACTGGAGATATCGGCAAACTCAGCAATTTTATTATAGCAAGACTCTAGTCTTGCAAAGTAATTTTTCTGGTACAGATAAGAATGAGAGCTACGTATAGAAGGGTGGATAGCAGGTGGGTTTGTACAAGGGTGACTTATGCCTGGTCCATGAGGAACCTTTTTTGTCTGTATAAAATTCCCATTTTTTTATGAAGCTTTTCGATGGTTTGAGAGATATGGATATCAAAGTGTAGATCGTTTTCAAGCTCAACCTCAAGTAGTTTGGTATGAAGAGAAGGAGAGCTAATGGTACTATTTTTAGACATGATGGTGAAAGGAAGGGGGTGGCTTTAGCTATAGTGGGTGGGAATAGGAGCAACTTAGTTTTGTTGCGGATTAGAATAAGTTGAATGTTGTTTATCCAAGATTCTACAGAGTTAAAAGATTCTCGAGTCATGTCTTGCAAGGTTGTTAGTGAGGGGGCTGAGCAGACCAGTGTAAAATCATCTGCATACTGTATGAGTGTGGCACGATAGGTGGAGGTATGAAGATTATTTGTGAATAAGGAGAAGAGGAGTGGTCCTGATATTGAGCCTTGAGGTACTCCTATGGTTGTTGGAAGTTGGGGGGATAGTTCACCTTGCCATAGAATAGATTGGTGCCTGTTTGAGAGATAGTGTGTGAACCAGGCAATAGCTGAGGGTAAAGAAGAGAGAGTAGTCAAAGTGTCAAGTAGTTTGGTATGGGACACCATGTCAAATGCCTTGGAAAGATCTCAGAAGACTGCAGAAACATAGTTATGGTTATTTCTATGTTCATTAATATAGTTAGTGAATGAGAGAAGGGCTATAGTAGTGCTATGAAAAGGTCGAAAGCCATGCTGTGAACAGGAAAGGAGGTTGTGCTTAAGCAGAGATTTCATGATTTGAGAGTGTACACATCTCTCAAGTAGTTTAGACTGGGGGAAAGAATGGCAATGGGGCAGTAGTTATACAGTTCATATGAGTTGTCACTTTTGTGCAGTGGTATATTATGGGACACTTTCCAGAGGATTGGGACATAGGATTCTTGTAGAGAACGACTGATTAAGAATAGAGACTAGATAGGCAAGTGCATCTACAGCTATATTTAGGAACTCTGCAAGTAGATCATCAGCAGCCATGGTAGTGGGTTTTAGTCTCATGAGTAGTTTTTTAATTGTGGAGGTAGGGACAGGAGAGAAGGTAAAGGGTGGGATGTTAACTGGTGTTTTTTTGGAGGTATGGCCATTGTTATTTTGCTGTAATTAGTGGATAACGTGGATAGCGCAAAAATGGACTCAGTAAAATGCTTATTAAATAGAGAGGCTATGTTGGCTGTATTATCGGTGGAAGTGGTAGCTGGGGTGGTTGTTTTGCCAGGTTTTAATAGGGAGTTAATTGATTGCCAAAACTTTCTAGGGTCACTTGGGTTTTTAGTCTGGTTTTGTGGTAGAAATTTTCCTTATGTAGTTTGATTTGTTTTTTCACCTGGTTCTTAGTTGAAGATAGTCCTGTCTGGTGAGGTTGGATCTGTTTCTCTTCCAGACTTGGCAGGCTTTATCTCTGGATTTAACTAAGGATCTTGTGTCTCTACTTAGCCATGGTGCGTACTTTGCCCTGACTCGAATTTTCTTAGGGGGTGCGACTGAGTTAAGGATATTGATGAAGGTGTTGTTGAAGTACTCAAATGCCTGGTCCAGATCTAGGGTTCTCAGTGTATCCCTGTTACATCTTTTTAAGATGGAACTAAAGTCTGCTGGGTTGAATTTGCAATGAATCCTAATTTGTCTGAAGACAATGGGATTAGCTAGGTAAGTCCGTTTGCATATAAGGACGGTAGGTATGTGGTCACTAAGATCATCTGGGAGGCATCCCACGTGGTAGTTGTGTTTGGGGCCAGTAACAAGTGTCCAACCTAGAATAGATTGTCTCTTGTTTTTTTTTTTTTGTTTTGTTTTTTTGTTTTTGTCTAGTCTAGTTGGTTCTTGTATGAGTTTAGTAAATTCTAGCAGATTAATATGGACTGAGGGTTTATCAGAACTGTAGGCAAGCCAGTCGGTGTTAAGGTCACCCAGGAGGATGGTTTCTTGAGGTAGGTTTTCTGATACCCAATGTAAGATTTCTTCTATGAGAGTGGAGTGGTTCCTGGGGGAATATAGCAGCAGATGACATTGATTTTTTAGAATTTTTTAGGTTTAGGACTGCACCGATAGATTCTACATTTGGAAATTTAGAGAAGGAGGGTTGTAGTGGTAGTGTCCAACCTAGAATAGATTATCTCTTGTTTTTTTTTTTGTTTTGTTTTTTTGTTTTTGTCTAGTCTAGTTGGTTCTTGTATGAGTTTAGTAAATTCTAGCAGATTAATATGGACTGAGGCTTTATCAGAACTGTAGGCAAGCCAGTCAGTGTTAAGGTCACCCAGGAGGATGGTTTCTTGAGGTAGGTTTTCTGATACCCAATGTAAGATTTCTTCTATGAGAGTGGAGTGGTTCCTGGGGGAATATAGCAGCAGATGACATTGATTTTTTAGAATTTTTTAGGTTTAGGACTGCACCGATAGATTCTACATTTGGAAATTTAGAGAAGGAGGGTTGTAGTGGTTGGACATTAAGACTGTTTTTTAAGAGTATAGCAACACCACCTCCTTTTCTGTTTAGCCTATCAAGTCTTAAGATATTATAGCCTGGTGGAGTTATTTCTTCACTGTGGATAGTTGGTTTTAACCAGGCTTCAGTTATGGTAATATTGTCTGGGGAGTAGAGGGATATACTTGCGTGAAGGTCAGTTAGTTTATTAGCTATACTCCTAATGTTGATATTAAGGAATAGCAGGTCTGATGGTTGCTTATGTGTAAGTATGGTGTTATTAAGTCCTGGGTTAGGGTGTATGTCACCAGAGCTTAGTAATGTCTTTCTCATCATTAGTATATGCTTTAATTTGTATGTTATGTCCATATTATAGTTATGATATCTTTTTGTGCCTGTGTTAGGTGTAAGCTTTAGTTGTATGTGTTGTATTGTCTTGACAGTGAATAATGAGGAACATATAGAGAGTTATAGTGTTTGTCTGAGTGTGTGGATGTGTGTTATGTGGAATTTAAGATTGAGAGGTGGTGGGTTTATCTGTGGGAAGGTGACATAAGTTAGAGTGGTAAGGATGAGGAGGACAGACGTATGTATTAATATCATTGTCATGTACTGACATTAACATGTAGAAGGCTACACCACATAAACTCAGGTAGATTCCACAAGTGTCTACAAATCACTGTGTTTCACAAAAGTGCATCAGTGACATAAGGCATAAACACCTTCTGACACTCCTCACCAATATGCAGTGTATGCGGGCTTGTGCAGGCTTGCTGTATTTGTATATGCATTGTGCTACTTCAGGGCACTATCCTAAACTAGTGCTAATTCAAAGTTCCATGTAGATTGTGATTCATAATTTGCCATTTTATACTGCTGCAGATTTATGGCATTGGCTGCCAATGTCAGTACCCTTCAAGAGTAGTTACCTGGTGTGTTATGGAACACAAATTTATTTTATTTGGTCTATACAGCCATTTCAGGGAAAGGCTGTTGGGATGCTGGGATCTTTTATGAAAGCCAATTCCATAAGGTAGATGTCTGGTATAATATGGTAACCCAGGTGTCTAGGGTGACTGATGTCCCTTGTATTGGTAAATAACATTGGCACTGGTCTGAAGACCTACAGTGCAAGTACATGGAATATCTCTAAGTGTTAGAAGCAGAGGTGAGTCAGGAATGCCGTGAATGGTATAGTACATGTTTACCATTTCTAATGCGTGTTGTGCTAGAGCCATTAAGCTTTTTTGTTGTCCTTTCACAGCTCTATTTCTAATATATTTTTAGCTCTGATTTATCCCAGGATGTAACAAATTAGCTGTTTCGGGTCACTGTCTGTATGTTCTGTGTGCTGTTGTCAATTTTATTGTAGCACTCTGTTGTTTTAAAGCATATGGCAATGCCCGTAGCGGTGATATCAACACCATTTTATGCATCTGCCTCACTGGACACACCTGTGTTACCATAGTTACTTGTTTTCCTTTGTTCCCAAATGTGGTAGCATAGATTGCTGTCCTAGCTGTGAGCACCGTGTCCTGTTTCTACTTCACTGCACATACGCATGGCATTGTAGTATCCATCTGTGGATGTGGCCATAATCTTAGTCTTTTGCTTGCTAACACATATATGAGGAGCTGTAGCTTTGTACTGCTGTATGTGATATGTGATGAATTCCATATCCCTCTTGTCTTGTAGCACAGGTAACGCAAGAAGAGAAAGAATGTTGCCTACTGCCACAGGAGCCGATGTATACTAATGGCATAATCTGGTTACAGGGATTCTAATTCCACACTTATACTATTGATAGTGTGTCAGTTATGGGTCTTCATTGCTAATGGCATCCAGTTCCTTGTGCCTGTCTTCTGCAGCCTTCCCTGAATCAGAAGTGCACAGATACTGCCTCAATTCAAGCTATAGTTGAGCAAGTCAGCTGGGATGGGAATGCTCTACAAGGGAATGTTTTGGCCCATTCCAGGCAGAAAGCCATCCTCAATCATCTGCAGTTGCTCAGCCAGAAATGGACCATGTGGAAGAAGTCAAAGTTGAGAAGGTGATGACATGCTGAGTCACCATACATGATCCCCCTCCTACAGTGGGTATCATAATTGCTGGATTAAAGGGATTATGATAATAGGCCACCAGAAGCTTGGCCACCAACCACAAGAACCAAGGCCTCCATTTGTTGGGTCCAAGAAAAGTTCCTTTGGATTAGTTAGCAGCTGGTATGCTGCCTTTACACCATATTTACAGACATTTGCCTGCCTTCTGTCTGTGTACGAATGTCCCATTCCCCTCCTTTTCTATGCACAACTACCCTGGCTCTTCTGAACTGTTCCATGGATGTTACTGTTGTATGACCCTGATACTTACCCTCATCCTTCATGCTTTCACCCTATATATATATATATATGTGTGCGTGTGTGTGTGTGTGTGTGTGTGTGTGTGTGTGTGTGTGTGTGTGCGCGTGTGTGGGCACATGTATAAAACATTTGTATCTCTCTGTCAAAATAGTAAAATCTATAGCCAAGTTATAGTTTCCACTGTATGATACCTAAAACCTCCTGTAATAGAAGCCCACAAGATATACTCAAATGACTCCCAAAAAGCATCAAGTGTTTCAGCTATATGGCTTCTGAACATTAATGACTTGTTAAGTCTTTGAGAACGCATTTAATCGCAAACACCAATAACTGTAAATATGCTTCTTTTAACCTTACTTCTACTGAGCGACCTAAGCAGACTGCTTGGCCATACTTCAGATGTTCATAACCATTTAGGTGTCTGCAAATCATCTCTAAAACCAATGCCAAAAAGTAAAAAGGTCAAACAGACAAACAACATAGTAACAGCTATAAGAAAAAAATAACTATCCTAGCTAGAGTTTTCACTGTGTTACAACTTAATCCTCCTGTAATAGAAGCCAATGAGATATATGAAAATGACACCTTAAGGACATCAAGTGTTTCATGTATATAGCTTCAGAATGTCCATGACTTCTTACTTTAAGTCGTTATGTCTCTTCTTTCTTTATCTTTATCTTTTATTTCTTTATCTTTCTTTTTTCATTAAGTTTTTATATAGCTCATGAGGTTATAAGATGGCTGAAACACTGGTTTGCATGTATCCACAAGGATATGAAAGGAAAAAGATATGGATATTCAGAAGCTATATAGCTGATACTGTTGTCCTTAAGGAGTAATTTGGATTTACCCCATATGCCTCTATCACAGGAAGTTTAAGGTATCACACAGTCAAACTGTAGCTTGGATAGGTTTTGCTTATAGTTTACACACACACACACACACACACACACACACACACACACACACACACACACACACACACGCTAATATATGTATATGTGTGTGTGTGTGTTTGCATATATATACATATATATATATATATATATATATATATATATATATATATATATATATATATATTTCCCTTTTATAATCTCGAAATACTGAATCTCAAAACTATAAAGGCGAACCACTCACAATCCCGAAACCCAGAAGCACGAAACACACAATCATGAACATACATACACCATACACTACACAACACACACATCATTCTATGCACACCACACAAACTATACAACCCTACACTACATGTAAGTATGGGGGCAAACCCCCCTACACACTCCACTAGTTATATATACCAACTCCCAGATCTCACAAACAGACAAAAAAAACTCACAGCCAGACATTCTACAGTCCCTTGCGCACACACACACATACACACACACACACACACACACACACACACACACACACACACACACACACACACACACACACACACACCAACACATCCAACACTCACATCATATTTCCGCCTCCCTACCCTAACCCACACGTACAACTTACAAAAACACTCACATACACTCACTCACCTTAAATTCTGGACACCATCCCAGCCAAACACTTCACATAATGTAGCGTAAATGCATAAGTGCAGATTCCAGATATTCGGATTTGCGCTTATGCACTTTCACTATTTTGAAGTTTCGCCTTTATGGTCTTGGGATTCAGTATTTCGAGATTATAAAGGGGAAACATATATATATATATATATATATATATATATATATATATATATATATATATACGTATATATATCTTGAGCAGCTGCTATGCATATTTCCTAACATCAACGAACACTGGCAGACTTCTATGCATGCTCCAAGGCTATTCTTTAGACCATGCAACCTCCTCTGCACCCACTTCACCTTGTGCCATTTATTTATTACAACTTCAAAAATCACACACTCCCCAGAGAAAGGCATATTCCCCAACCTCATGTACTGTCTGATTTCTGTCAATAAAGCAATGGTCTATTTTACCTTAAATCAACTAAGCTGGTAATGTATATGTATATATATATATATATATATATATATATATATATATATATATATATGTGTGTGTGTGTGTGTGTGTGTGTGTATCTGTATATGCATACAGATGGATCTATGTCAGAGGATCAAGTTTTCTCAAACTCGAAATTTATATGGATGAGGCAATATGATCGAGTTTCTAAAAACTTGAATATAAAAAAAACCCCACAAAAATCTATTTATGTTTATGCAGGATGGAAGCCAACCTGGACCCCCACATCCCCTCAAGTTATAGATACCAACTCCACAATCACACTACAATGAAGAAAAGGATGAATGTCCCAATCCTGTCTGCACCGTGATCTCCATTCAAAAGCTTTGAGTTTTCAAAAACTTGATCATATGGTCTCGACCGTATGAATTTTGAGCTTCTGAAAACTCAATCAACTGAAAGGGATCCATGCAGATTTATATATATTTATATATATATATATATATATATATATATATAATATGACACATGAATTTAATCAAATTCCATTTTGGTCATCTGTTTAGTTGACGCAATTTGGTTGACTAAGCAGATGGTCAATAGGTATTCGAAAATGCACAATTCTTAGGGTTGAGGAATATGCCCTTTCACTGATAGTGTGTGATCTTGGAGTTAGTATTTCTAATTAGCAGGGGGTGAGGGAGCACAGCCCCCACATGAAGGCTGCAGGAGGTTGCCCTCCCTGCAAAAAAAAAACAATGTTTTTCTGTCTTTTATGTTTTAATTTTGCACGTGCTGAGATTAGTCTGCTCAGCACATGAGTAGTACCATGCCAGTATTTGTGTTGCTGATGTTTAGTGGTCGATATTGTGAATGCTGACATTCGGGTCCTTTGATCAATTTCAGTAGACCCATATAGTCATATATGTATATAAATAAAAATTATGGGGTTGGGGTGTACCTCTCAACTGTCTCTGATTTTCAGGGACATTCCTAATTTTTACTCAAATTTTAGCTCTGTCCCTTTTAATCCCTCCTATAACTGGTGACTTTTGGAGGAAAGTTGGTGAATTAAACTTAACAAATAATGACAATAATTAAGAGTTGTAGATTTCTTTTACTTCATAAAATGTACATTAATTCATATGCTATGCTTCTGTGAATGTCTCAAGATAATAGCACTAATATTTTAAAGCTGTCCCTGATTGTCCTTGATTTTTTCTTTGTCCCTAATTCTGTTGAAATTTGTCCCTGATTGGTTGAGAGCTATGGGCTGGTACCAAAAATAAAATATGCTGGACCTTTCCTCCAACCCAGATTTACCTCAATATGCCCTTGCTATATGTTCCTCTGATTTCTATACTGCCTTTGCCTAATTTTTTGTACTCCTCTATCCAGTGGCAGCTGGTGACTTCAAAGCAAGAGGGGGCTACAGGAAGCAAATGAAGGGGGTCAGGTCTAATTAGAATGGTGTGAAACTCTACTACAAAAAAATCAATTACCATTACCTGTGATCAAATAACAGATGGCATCAGTCACATTCATCCACAGATAACCTCAGTACCATCTCATTATAGCCAGAATATGGATTACATGCACCTCAGATGTTTGACTGCAACCAAAACGGCCAACCTCAGGTGAAATGTATCACTACACAAAGGATTCATGGGTACTGTTGTACACCAGTCCCTCGTGCACCTCCCCACGTCCCAAGGTTGATACAATGGTTAAGATGCTTACCTCACAAACACAAGATAAAAGGTTAAATTGTCACCTTTAGCAGTGATATTGACTAAACTTAAAACAGACGGAAATACACCCCGGGGATCACTTCTGTGTCTCTGCTCGACAGTGGCACAGGAAAATAACTTTCTTGGGTGGCATAAGCCAGGGAATCTTGTTGGCTAGGCTTACGTAGGCCCTCAGGCCAATAGCCTAGTACCTACCTATGAACCCATAAGGGCAGTTTGTCTATGAAGAATCTCTGTTTTCTGTCTATTTTGGCACTACACAATCCAGATAGATAAAGCCTTTGTTGGTTTTTGCACACTTTGCCTTACTTTTTTTTGCTTTTTCTTCCCCACTTTTAACATACCCTAACATGCCAAGTGTCTGAGACTCTGTTGTAATGTGAAGTAACTGAATTTAGCTGGGAGCCTGGTGCTGCCAGGCTTCACAAAAGTCAAAAAGTTCTAGATTCTTTGAAGTGCCATCATATAATTTGTTAAACAATGTTTTGATTCATTGATGACTTAAATGAAAATCACGAGTAAGGAAAACAATTCAGTCTTCTTTATTCTTTCAAGGAAAAATAAATTATGTCTAAAGCTTAATTAATTAATTAATTAGTTTATTTACATTTGTTTACCAGGATAGTCCATTGGGCTAAGGAGAACCCATTTTCAGTGGAGACCCAGGAAGAAAAGCACCACAAAGTATAAGTATTACACACTACATATATAGTATATTATGTGACAAACAATAAACATAAACAAAAAATGGGGCACATAGTACAAATTCGATACAGCACCATACAGTGGAGAACTAAAAGATAGTACAATCTGATCAGTATACAGTAGTACGCTGTTAGATCACGTGGATGTACAGCATAGTACAAGGTACCATATATGGAGAACCAGTTGTGGATCTATACAAAAGCAACACAGCCTAATGTGCACTACATGAAACATACAGTAGTTCACTACAAAAAAAAAGTATAAGCTAAAGACAGTATAGAGTGTATTTTAAAGTGGTCAGTTTATAAGAGAATAGTTAAAGAATAAATATTAGTTTTGTGTGAGAGAATGAAGAAGAGAGTCAATCAAGGCTGATAACATACATGTATTGGGATGTACAGAGCAAGACAGAAATGAGACAGGGCAAGAAGGAGGCAGGTGGAGAGGAGGGTCAGGCTATAGGAACTACAGCCTTGGTGCAGTTATGTTGCCATAGTGAGGCAAGATGTTGTTTCAGTGACTTCTTATAGAGAAGAGTATTGCTGATAGACCTAATTGAAGATGGGAGACTAATCCATAGTTTAGCTACAGTGAAGGAGTAGTGCATTTTCCCAGCTGTGAGTCTAGATCTTGCTGTATTTAGGAAAAGTTGGTTATGGGATCTGAGAGGTCTACTTGGATGATATTGTGTGAGTAGAGAGGGCAAGGAAGGACAGTTGGTAGGTTTATAAATAAATTTAAGTGCAGTGGTTAGTTCAATGAATGTCAGGTGATGTGGTAGTTCCAGACCGTTTAGTAGGAGTAGTGAGAGTGGTGAGAAGAACAGTTAGCATTTATTACAAATTTTGCAATTTTATCGAAGCAAGAGGCTAGTTTGTGTTTTAGAAAGGCCTGAATATTGGTCAGGAGAGGTACAACATAACGAAGCAATGGCAGAAGAAAGGAAGTGGCAAAAGATAGTTTTGCGGAGTAGTTGAAGTATTTATGTCTATAAAGAGAGCCCAGTTTTAATGTTCAAAGCTATCAAAATAGTAGTTTCCAATAAGCTGAAATGCAAATGGCTATAATGATATATAAATCCTATATGGAAGAATTATCTGCCTACTTACCCCTCCAAAACAAAATATTTGCCTTTTGTGTACCCCTTTGATGCTAGACTGGGATGAATGCAAAGGCATAAATAACCACTGGCATATACTTTACAGCTAAGGGTCTTGAGGAGAAAATCAGAGCCCCATGATAAAACCCACAGGGACAAGGAATAAATCCAAACCCCATGAAGGAGAAAAAGGCTTTGCATTACTATGCTTTTTTCTGATGAAATTACAAACGTTACAAGAAACAGAACAAAACATGAGGAAAAACCAGACGCATTCCGTGAAACCAGAGATAACTAAGAACATAAAGCTCATGGAATCTGGCACATTTCCGATATCAGCACGAAATTTGCAGATAAAATTGCAATATGTAAATGTACCTACAGAAACTCAGAATACCTCAGCACACAAAGGAATATCACAGTAGAATGGTGCATTAAACAAACCTGCAAGTAAACAGTAAGTAATGTGAAATGGGTGTCAAAGCACGTTGTACATTAACAAAGTTAAGCAAAGATGATTAAAATTCAAGCATCCTGATAGTTATACAAACATATATAAAACAGAATCTGTCCAGTAAGGTTAAGGACAAGTATGGAATATAAGTGACTCCATTATGGTGAAATAAAAAAGAATAGATTGCCAACTATCCCAATGTAAGCTGCATGACATTCATACTACATTTTCAAAAATTTGCTTTGAAATATTCCTAACTCTCAAAAGTCCTGAATTACCCAGGTACACCCCAATTTCGATCAAAATACATCCTCATGCCTGATCGACAAATTTATATAGTTAAACTCCATATTTTTCAAATTCTGTGGTGAACAGACCTCTGCTGCTGGCTGCTGACAATTCAGCCAATCAGGACATGCTTTTACCACATCTAATTATCATACTACTGGATGGCTTCCTGATTTGCGACTCTGCAACTAAGTGTTAGCTTGCAAGTTCCATGCTATGCTCTACATGGATTGGTTAATATATGTCAGTGGACCTGAGAAGCATGTCGTTTTCTGCTAGGTATGCTTAGACAGTATATTAAGCAGTGCAGGAAGAACAGTGGTCTATTAGTCACTTGAATGCTTGGAAAGAAACAAGAGAGAAGGTCTGTTTCTTTGGTTTAGCATTGGTAGATTAAGTACCTGTTCCAGCCTTCAGATCCCTGAAATAGACAGAAGGATTGGGTCAGTCACCAGTTGGTACATGGTGTACAGACATTCAGTTATCTGTAGGACTGACTGTCTGCCTGCCATAGTGGAGGAAAGATGGAACTTAGACCATGAGCAGCAGGATCTGTTATCACTGGCTTACCTTTCCTTTTCATTCTTGTACCAGATAAACGGGATATTTGTTCACAGGAGGTCTGAAGTTTTTCCTGCTAATTCTAAGGATTTCTTTCCCTTTTTTTTTTACTTTTGCCTGGTGCTGTGCACTGCTTTTGTTTAAGACCAAGTAGCACACTGTGAGCAACCACTGATTCTCAGGTGAGTCATTCCTTTTTCATGTTGCAGGCAGCAATCAAATATAGAAGGTGACTTTTTAAGGCAGTAACTATTTGCAAAGATGATGGAGATATGTTAGCTGCAGTTTGAGTGATTTGTTTTTTTTTACAAAGGTGATTTTAGCTTCCTCCATCCTCAATTCCCTCATCTGCGGGTTGAGAGGTATGGAAACATTACAGATATTTCTGTAAGAAAATGGAAACCAAAGTCTAAACCAGCTGTACTAGAAGTAGTGAATATAGTAACAGATAAAACAACTGGAATTGTGATCTTTAGAAAAGGACAGGAGCAAACTACATATGAAAAATTGGGAATTTGTAGGAACAGTACATACAGGGGAAGAATGAGGTTTAAAAGCAGGCAGGATTTAAATGAGTTATGTGATGTTTGACAATGGCTGGATAGATTATAAGTGATGTATAATGTTTGCAACTAAAATTGTCAGTATTGTTTGCGATATAAAATGCTTGCAACTGAGATTATGTTAATATTGTTTGTTTTCATTTATATAAATTTACGAATTGCTACATCATACATGATAATTTAAATAAGATGTTTCTTTTTTTAAAAAATGCTTGCTTAAAATCTCCAGTTTTATTTGTAATACGTATCGGCATCAAGATTTGCAGTAAGCTTAGAGACAAGTACTAATATCTCCTTAAGACATATATTAATTTAATATGCTTACTCACACTTACGAATTCTGATGGAATCCATCCATTTTCTAATAAAAAATTTAAAGATGAAGGACAATCATGGCCATATTTTCACAGCTAACATTTGCTAACAATGGGTTCAGGACTTGTGTGGGAAACACAAGTAATGCACACTCCCAAGAAAAGTGGGTGATAGAAAAGACGATTTAGGATATGGGTGAAGAAGAGGGGCATACAAGAGGGATGTTAGAAGAGGAAAATCTGAGGCAAAAGTCACAGGGGCATGAGCAATTTTTTTTTTCAGTCTGAAAAGGCCCCATTGTTTTTTAAAGAATAGAAGGAAAGGTAAAGAAAGGGGAAAACAAGTAGAAGGCCATCACAGCAGGTATACCCATAGAACAGATATCACAACATAAAGCAGACAAAGCTTGGAAAAAATGGTGCACTGCACAACATGGGCAGTGGAAAGTTGTCAAACAGGGTGAGGGTTGCATACCAGCCATAGCGAGATACAGAAAAGCATATCTACCTGTGCACTGTCACATTACAACATGTTGCAAACTATGCTGCAGTCATACCTGGATGCATATGACCAATGACTAATGTGTGTTGAAGGGTAATAAATTAGAATCACAGTACAAACTGGATAATTAAACACTTATCTAGGTTGTCCACCAGCAGTGCGGATGTAAGACGAATAACATCACAGATGAGCAAATGCAGGGCTAACAATGTTAGAGAGCTCCAGCAGAGGACAGAATCAAACCTATGACCACACATGTAAAAGGCAAACAAACAGCTCAGAGACAAACAGAAGTACTGCAGAAAAGCAACAAAATGACTGCTACATACACACGTAGGTGCACACAACCCAAATAAATGTGCAGTGGAATATGTATATGTTACATACATATGCCATGTCAAAGGCAACACACAGGTGTAGATATATATGTATGACTGTCAGTGGCCTAAATGGAACATAACATGAAATTAGTGTCAATACACATACACACACCAATGACATGTAAGAATATTTACAAACATATAGCAGGTTATACACATGGATGTCGATAAAGTACAGTGGTTAACACACAAGTAAAATGAGAAAAAGGATGTATTGTGAGCAGTAGTGTGTGCAAATGTTCCACATCGTAAAATAGCCATACAGTTGGCACGTTAACCGTGTCAAAAGTAATACATGTCAATGCTCAATAATTGCAACAAAGGCAAATATATCTGCAAAATATTACATGGAAGTATGCAGGCAGAAGGGAGGTGGACAACCTGGGCCCACATAAGGGAAATCCAAAAACAAAAAAATCCAAGACCTGGAAACACAGGGATGAACCAAAACACTTTATTCCACACCAACTCATAAAGCTTTCAGGATCCTCCTTTCATCAGTGTATATCACATAAACTAAGACAGGCATTTAAATATTCAATTACTATCACATGGCACAGTCCAATTAAACCTAATAACAGGGCTAAACTCAATTGAAGTTAATACAAAATATATAGTTAAAATGTATATACATAAAATAATGTAATACAAAATAATATAAAAAAATATATAAAATTATTTATTTCAAAACATTTATTTTAAAAGCATTTGTCTCTTCCTCCAAATAGGTTTCACACTGACCGCTGTGTTCTGGCCAGGTGGGTTGTCTGCTTGCGAGAGTGTTATCCAAGAGTACTCACTTACGTCTAATTCATCATTCAAATCACCACTCCTTTTATTCCTATATTTCACATCTATAACTCTAAAGTTTAATCTATGGTTAAGTCCTCTAGCCCTTATATGTTTACGTAGGGCATTACAACATATATATCTCTGTAAGTATCTCTGACTTGTGTTCAGTGATCCTGTCTTTTAACTTTCTAGTACATTTCCCTAAATAGAGCACTGTGCATATATTGAAACATGCCAGATACACAATGGCAGTGGTGTTACATGTAGCAAAGCATTTAAATATATATTTTCTACCTGCATTTGGATGTGCAAACTCAGTATTAGTTACAATATCATCACAACATTTACAATTATAACAGGGTAATGTTCCATGTTTCTTACTTAGTTCTGTTCTACGACTATGGAGATCTTTATAACAATCTCTGTTTAAGATTTGACCACATTTGATAAGAGAAGCATGGAAAGTTACCAACTATTTGTAAAACTTCAGGCATACTTCTCGAAATATCCCACTTCTTAGTGATAATATTTTTTATACCATTAGATCTCCTGTCACATATCTCATACATCTGTTGTTAGTGTAATTCTGATTGCCGTTAATACTTTGATAGGGTTCACCAGGTTTTGCATCATTATTTTGTTGGATATAACCTCATGAGATATCTATTGTAAAAACATATCATTGTTTAAATTCTGTAATAATTTTATCTATGTCACATACAAGCTGTTTCTATGAACTTAGTGGTTAGTGTGAACTTTTTACTCATAGAAGTAACATGCATGTGGCACAGACGTTTAGGGCAGCAGTTAAAGGAGAAATGCTAAAGGCTAGTCAGTTGAATACTGAAGATGAAAGTTTCCATTTGGAAATAGATAGCAACCAGCAATGCCCGTTGGTTCTCATGCTGGGTTGAACGTGACTGGAAAAGGGAGATTTGGTTCCATTGCTTCTTCCCGGATGGGGGCAGCAATAACTGAGGCTTGTACGCAAAACTCTATCCCTTGTGGCCAGGTATTTAATGAACATTCACAACAAGAATTCCCTAAAAGGTTCCAGGATTGGCTAAAGATGGATTTTAACTTTGATTCAGACACTCGAGTTTTGGACAACATAGCTATTACTAATAGACTGAATGAGTTAGAATCCAAGTTAATGAAGGTACATAACCTTTAATGTGATGACGCCTATTTAAACAAAAATGTTAAATATAAATGTTAAATATAAAAGGGTCCTGAGGAGTTTAAGAATGTACAAATTTCCCCAATGGGTTAAAGAAAGGAAAATCTGAATGTATTAAACTTTTAGAAATGTTTGACAGACACGGTATTGAGTTGATGGAGTTCATCATTAGAATTAATAATAATAAAATTAAGGAATTAATGTGTGAAATTGATAAGTTTAATGAAAATGTGACTTGTGATATTCAATGTAATATGTTTTCTGTAAAATATGACAACATTTTTGACCAGGTTGAATAACAGGCAAGGTTTAATTTTAAGCGTAAGCAAAATAAACTGGATAGGGATGAATCTGAATACAGGCATAAAGTGGCCTACCCCTTCCCTAAATCTTATGAAAATGTAAATGGAGGAAATACTAACTGGGGAAGGGACAGAGATAATAACTATAGTTAGGAAGAAAATGTGAGAGACAGGGATACAGGTGGTGACATCGACAACGACCTGGATTACGAGCAAGAGTATCCACCCCTTAGGCGATCAGAAAGGTTGCAGAATAAAAATCAAAGTCAAAGTAGAGGTAATAATTTTTTAGGCTCCCATTCGAGAATGAGGGAATGGAGACACAAAGGTCAAGGGCAGAGATGGAGGAGAGGCATTTGCAACAGATAGGCAATTATGAAGGGTATGCAACTGATAATTCTATTTTAACAGCTATTTGTGGTAAACTATTACGTTTCCAAGGTTTTAATATATTTAATTATTCAAGTTTAAAAGTGTGATGAAGCTAGACTACTTAATGAATTAAGGATCAGTTCCAATTTATGGTTTAAGAAACCAGATAAAGGGGGAGGGATGGTCATTGCTGAGAAGATGGATTATATTAATTGAATGTTTACTATCCTAAATTGTGATGAGAAATATGATGTTGTGTCATGTAATGAGGTGAATATAGCCCACAGGAAAATAAAACTTCTTTTAGAGGATTTTCTGTTTCAAGGTAGTATTAATGAGGAAATGTTTAACTATCTGATTATTGAACATCCCACTATTCCAACTATCTTCGGGATACTGAAGGTGCATAAAAGTATTGAAAATCCCCCTTATAGACTTATAGTGACCTCTCATAATAGTTCCACCTATCCCTTGGGGATATTTGTGGACAGACTAGTTAGAAATTCTATGAAGTTCATTGAATATATTTTAAGAGACTCCTGTGTTTTTTGTTAGAATAAAGGAGGAATACTATTCTGACTTAGTTTGTTTTTCCATCATAGATGTTGTGGATCTTTTTAATTCTATCCCCCACCAGGAAGGTTTGAAACTCTTCCATGATGCTTTAATAGATTCAACTACATTAAGGGGTTGAATTTCACAGTGTTGGTCATGGAAGTCATTTTGAAAAAGATTTTTTTTGTTTTTGAAGGTGAATATTTCAGGCAGGTTCAGGGTATTGCAATGGGTGTTAGTTGCACCCCATTATGTACAAACCTGGTAATGTACTCATGGGAAAAGAAATACATGTTGGGGAGTTCCTATAAAGACCGTTGGTGTTGCTATTTAAGATTCCTGGATGATGTGTTTATTTTATAAATAGCTCCAGGTTGGCAAGAACAGCTTTCCTATTTTCTAAATAGTATTTGTGATTACTTTCAATTCATGTCAACCCACTCAGACGTGAGTGTGGATTATTTAGATGTGACCTCGACTATAGACTTGTCTAGAAACAGTTTTTTGTTCTGAAATTTATAGCAAACCAATGTTTTCTAATGATTATCTGGATTTTGGGTGTTGCCATCCATGACATGTTAAGAAAAATATAGTTAAAGGACAGATTGTCAGAATAGCCAGGATGTGCTCCGAATTGGATGTTTGTATTAATGTGATGGGAACATTGGTTCAGTTCTTTATGGATAGAAGTTACCCCAGGGATATGGTGTTACCAGTGATGGGAGTAACGCATTACAAAAGTAACATGTTACTGTAATATATTACATTTTTAGTAACTAGTAATACTAGGCGTTACTTTTCAATATAGTAACGTAATAATAGTAATGTTACTTTTTTTAGCAACTAGTAATGCAAATGTGCATTACTTTTTGCGTTACTCAGTTTTTGGGTCCAAATGAAGGGGTGCCAAGATTCCCGAGTGGCACCCCTTCATTTCTGATTTTTTTGTCCCTTTGTTTTTTATTTTTCACGCTTTGTGTGCTGATGTCATCACGTGCATGATGACATCAGCTCCATCAGGGCTACCAGCCTGTCAGAATTGAACTCAAGGAGCTCACATCGTGCACGCATTTCCAGCTGCTCAAATGCTCTGCGAGTGGGAACGGCACTCAGAACAGATTTAACTGAATGAAATGCGAGTGGGAACGGACTTGCATTAAGGAAACCTTTGTATTTTTTAGGAATTATGTTCGGGGAAGGGTGTGTGTGTGTGTGTGTGTGTGTGTGTGTGTGTGTGTGTGTGTGTGTGTGTGTGTGTGTGTGTGTGTGTGTGTATTCCTGCTTAACCTAGCTACTTCTTGTTAAGATTCATCCAAAACACTCCTTTCACTAGAGTGCTGTGAACTGGAAGGTCAGTTGTGTTCATCCTCCAATAGAAGCACACAATGTCATTCACTATGAAAGCCTCTAGTCATGTGAGAACTAAGCACATGTAGTGAGGTCTTACCTCAGTGATTATTTTTTGCTGATATGAGTTATACACTAAAGCATCAGTCATTTATCTCCTTTGGTGCCTGCAACCACATTGAAAGAAATTTACAAATTGTACCTATTTTTAAGGTAGCACTCATTTGCCACTGCTTAATTCTAACTTTTACTGAGATGAATTTCCTAATACACTACTTCTTCCTTAATATATTTCTAGGTATTTATTTAATTTGCACATCTAAACTAGAACTTACCTAAAAGTTTGTTCTGTATACAACAAATGTTTCTGCATTATGACTGTTTTTAATTGGCAATATTGATTAGTGTTATAAAATCTTCAGATTTGACATTTGTGATATATTACATCACCACTCTGTTATGTTTGACATATTGTGCTTGACAATAAAGACAATGTGCTTGCTATATGTGTCCATACTATAGCAGCTGCAAAATGTTATTTGACCGTTTTAATACAGTGCTTATGCTGACCTTGTGAATGAGCTGTTTATCTACACTAATGTGCTGTTACTAGGCAGCATCTTCTGTGAAGACCAGAATAGACAGTAAAATCATGATTATACTATGCTTCACCTTCACGGATCATTACTCACTCACTTTTGTACCTGTTGCCAAATGGCTGTCATTAAAACCTGGAACTAAGTCATTATCTTTATCATTGCACTCTGACTGAAGTTTTATTCTGGTAGTAGATGGACATTAATAATGCTGTAGCATAAATAATTCCAGTTTTACAGTGCATACAGTAACATTTATAGTATATATGGGTTTATTTGTTTGTTAACCTGCCATTTGCTACCCAGGACAGTCCCAATGGCCCATTTGTAAGGATATCAACATCTGGTGCCCAAGGAAGAGTAATGGATCACGGTCCCCCTCAATCACAAAAATATCTCTTAATTTGACCATTTCTCAATAATTATCATAAAAACTGTGTGTGTGTGTGTGTGTGTGTGTGTGTGTGTGTGTGTGTGTGTGTGTGTGTGTGAATGCCCCCATTTTAATACACCAGGTAGCTAGAGGTACTCAGGCTCAAACCCTCTACCTTGGGTACAAGGTAAAAGGAGCCTAAAATCCCTAGCCACCTCCACTTGTGAATTTGATCTGTTCATCATAAAATCTGTGGTTTTCAGGATTTTTGTGGCAAATCACTGCAGGATTGAATTCATTAAATAATGACAGGCATTTCAATTTCAGATGTCATATTCTTCAGATAATAAATGGTAACACAAAACCTATTATTCTAGCAATTTTCTAAGTTTATAAGATCAGTATTTGAAATGTGTCCCTATTTTGGGGCTGTATTCCCCCATCATTGGCTTTGTCCAGGTTTTTTGTGCTAAGAGATGAGAGCTATGATGAGAAGTGAGAACTGAATTTGTATTCCCCCATTATTGGATTTGTACAGGTTTTTGTACTAAGAGGTTGAGAGGTATGGTGAGAAGTAAGAACTGAATTGACTAAATGAAAGCCATTTAAGTTTCAGTCTTCCTATCTTTTGGGAAACTGCTGATTTGGCATAGTGGCTTGTAGCTCTGACTGTAGTGCACAGGGTCCTGGGTTTCAAAACTTGCCAGTGAAATGCATGGTGGTAACATGACATTTTATTTTAGCAACTTTCTAAAATTATGCAAGCAATGTTTAAAATGTGTCCCTGGTTTTTGGCCTTTTGCCCCCCCTAAAAAAAACTGAAATTGAAAATAAGTGTGAGAAGCTGTGCAAGATGCCTATGGCTTACATTACTGTCATTCTATTTATAGTGTGGGTGTGGAAGTAGACTTTTATGATGGAAATGTTCTGAATTGAGCAGTTTTGTCATTATTGGTTCATGCATTTTATTTCATTGCCTACAGTATAGCCTACTGGAGAAATGTTCAAATAATAAATTTATAATGCACTCTGCCTAATAAGTGTGCTGTATTATACAAGGAATATAATTTAATAAAGTCAGGAAGGTGTATCAAAGAAAAGAACACATGTATGTTTCTTGTTTTGTGTGCAAGAGGCCAATGATTTGAAAACAGCCAAAAGGTAATCTTTATCCAACACTGGTCAGATGCATTTTCTTTGGATGTGATGTGGGTTTCAATGCTGTTTCAATGAATGTGAGTTTCAACAGCAGAGATGTTTTAATGCCAAGTCTATTTTCATTGTGAGACAGTATTGCTTTGTTTAGCAGATGTCTATTAGTGTTTGTGCATTGTGCTGTAAAATGCAAAGAGAGTGTGTGTGAGAGAATGGAGAAAGAAAGAATGAGTGATGCATATATGAAAGCTGAAGAGTGTGTGTGTGTGTGTGAGAGATCAGAGACAGAAAGAGTGAGTGAATACATGTATGAAAGCTGAGACTGTGTGAGAGAGGATGGAGAGAGAATGTGCAATTTGTTGTAAACTGACTGAGTGAGTGTGAAGTAGGTGTTGCCAGTTTAGCTATTTGATTTGTCTGGTTTGACTTACTCTCAGGTTGGGGAGAGAGGGAATTTATTTGTATCTTCTTTTTTAAAACTCAAACTCTAAAAACATAACGTATGTTTCTGCAGAGGGAAAACATAAAGTGTAACAAATTAAAATTGAGTTGTTCATACTGTACTGTAATTCTTTGATCTTTTTCTGGTTTCTTGAGAGTGATGGTTGCTTGCTCGGTTGTGATATTTTGGTTGAATTTATTAGACATGTATGACATTTTCTGTAAGCATTTTTGCATCCTTAGCATTAGTTTTAGCAGATTAGCCTAATGTACATTGTTGAAAATTTGATGGATTGTAACTTGTTATGGGTCTTGTGTTGCTGGCTGTGTGTACTTTGGTTTAAGTATTAAATTGTGACTGACTGAAAAGACTAGCCTGTGGAACTTTGTAAACTGTAAAATGCTATTCATCATTATTGTAACCCTGTGTATACAACTTTAATACACTTGTATTCGTGTGCAGTAAGCATGTATTCCTCACACACAAGTACTGTTTGAGTAAATCTGAATATGAGAATTGATAAACTATACTTATGTAAAAGTAATTCAAAAGTAACTAGTTACTTTAGTTAGTAACTAGTACTAGTAATATATTACTTTTTAAAAAAAGTAATAAGTAATAGTAATATATTACTTTCACTTAAAAGTAACTAGCAACAGTAATTTATTACTTTTATAGGTAAATAGCACAACACTGGGTGTTGCACACTTGTGAACAGGTTTTAGATGGCTGGAAGACCAGATATATCCCCTACTGGGTGTCCCACTTGGGGAAAACAAGTCTCAGAATGACCAAGGGTCATATGTTCACTCTGTGGTTTTAACCTATGGTGAATTAAGTGGTAAGGTTAGGCACACCTTGGAAAAAAACTGGGTTATTTTTAAGGATAACAATGAAATTATCCAAAATGTGGGTAACATTCCATGATTTCTGCACAAAACAGAATTTAAATTGAAATATCTACTTGAACATTCAAAGATGTCTGTGAATTTAAATTCCAAGGAACAGTAAAATGTGGAGCTTGTGGATATTGTAGATAAATTTTGGAAGAGAAAACCATCTGTATAGGTGATCTCCCTATTACAGTTAGGCTCACCTCTGGTAATTGTGGGTCTGGGGGTTTAATATATATATTTCAGTATGCACAAGTTGCAAACATTTTTACACTGGGAAAACTTAGAGAGTTATTCATAAGCGTATTTATGAACATCTATTAGAATGAACAATGAAAATAGTGGTTCATATAGACACTTGAAACACCTTCCAACTTGCACTGAATTTATTTTGGAATATTACAAATAGTGCAGGGAGATAAAAGGGGTGGGTATTGGCAAAACAAAATAGAAACAATGGAATTTTATTGGCAACTTCGATTAAATGCCACTATGAGTCCAGGTATAAATGAAAGTTGTAGCCTAGTACCTGTTTTAAAACATAAATCTATGATTTTATAATCATGTTTATATTGTGTTTACATAACAGCATGTTTAAGTAAAGTATTAACATCTTAAGGTTTTAATTGGTGCGTTGGGTTTATTTGAGCAGTATTTAAGAGAGTAAAATTTTGTGTACTTTGTTCTGATGAAATCCTGACATTTATGGATGAAAGCGCTTGACTGATCTATGTGTTGGTGGTTGCTGATTTTGGCTGTATTTCTGCATTCCGTTGGTGATTACATCATTAAACTTTTTAACAAATCCATTGGTGGTTGACTATCAGTATACAAGGTTTTGTATTTTACATACACAAATGCTGTCATGCAAGTGTCTAATAAAGAAATACAGGTGTATGTCAACACCCTGCTCATTACTAAGCAGAGGACACTCCTGTGAGCATTATTACAGCACATCAGAAGTAAGTCAGTAAATGCTCACATGTCAACGGTACAATTGTGTGTCTTTTTTCTAATTTCTCCAAATATTTTGGGTTTCTAATAGCATGAAGGGAATGGACCCCATTCCTAAGTCAAAGAACAATTAAAGTTCATGAAATTAGTATTGTTTCACTCTTTGATGTCAGCCAAAACTGTTCTTTGCAGCACCCACAATGCACTCAATAATGACTTCTTCTGCAATTTGCATGGGGTTACATGTATTGGTAACATATCTAAATATGATTGTAGATTCTTTTTTTATAAGACCTATTGCTCCTACTACTATTAGAACTGTCTGGGAATCTCTCTTCCACATTGCTCTCATTTCTGCCTGCAGACCCTGATATTTTATGACTTTGTGTATCTCTGTACACAAGACACTGTAGTCACTGGATGTCTCGATTTTAATGATCAATGCTACTTTTGTCTTCTTTTCATGGACCACTATATCTTGTTTTATAGCATCTCTCTTTTGATCTGTTGGTAATGGGTGATCCCATGTGATGTAAACTTCATTTTCTGTGATGCTTTGTGGCTCGTATTTCCAGTGTTTTTCAGCCACTTCAGTACCATAATGCTTGCACAATCCCCAGTTCAACAGTCTTGCCACATTATTATGCCTTTCAGTATACAGTCCTCTTTCCATTAGTATGTCACAACCAGCAATGAGATGTGCGACTGTTTCCAATTCAGTTTTACAAAACCTACATTTGTCTGTTTCTCCCACATATTCAGTGGACTTTGTAAACTAGCATGTATGTAGCCCACTATCTTGGGCCATCAATATTAACCTTTCATCTCTTGCTTTGAATTCACCTCTCCTTAACCATTCCTGCATTCATTCCTAAACAACTTGAGGTCCTTCCAGAAGTTTTCTATACTTGCAACTATATTTATGCATTTTTCAGATTTCTTGCCTTCTTATCTGGTCCTTCACCTTATATTCTTACTTCTGTTCTTTTGACACATTCAGTTGCTGCCTGATTTTTATCTACTTCTGGTTTGATTTCCATTCCTGCTTGATGCTGATATGCTTCTGCTAGATTAAGCAGAGAAGTCATTTAAGATTTATTCTCCTCATGTTTCAAAACGTTCACTATGTTTGGGTCTTGAGAGGTCAACAGATATGTGTGCAGTCCCACTATTGCAGATCTATAAATGTAATCAATTTCAAGGAGGCCCATCCCTCCTTCGGAATGGGGAATATAGAATCTTGGGATGTACTGATTTTTATAAATCATTTGGTGAGCATGAAGCATCCTTCTTGTTTTCCTGTCTAATCTATCCAACATGTCACTCCAAAACTGTAAGCTAGGACAGGAAGAACAAATTGGTTCATAGCTTAGATTTTGTTTCTAGATGTCAATGCTGTTTTCAGGATTAATTTAAGTCTTCTAAAGTATTCCTTACTAAGTTTTATTTGCATTTGTTCATATTTTATTGTTTATTCTTCGTCAATTCCCAAATATTTATACACTCCCTCTTGCTCAAGTTCTTTTATATCACATTCTTATCCCAAACTGATGTTTTCCTGGTGCTGCAATTTTCTTGCTTTAAAGGTTGCTTTTCCACATTTATCAAGACCAAACGACATTCGTATATCATCTGAAAAAGTTTTGACAACTTGTGGTTGTTCTTTCAGTTCCTCATCTGATGAGCTATACAGTCTTAAATCATCGACAAAGAGAAGATGAAAAGTCTTTAGACTTTGTTGCTTTCTAGGGGCCAAATTATAGCCATGGCCTAAGCTGTTAAGTAGACAGCTTAATGGGTTAAGGGCAAGTTAGAATAGCAGCAGTGACTGAAAGTCACCCTGGAATATCACACTTTGAATTTTTATTCCTGGGGTAATAATTTGTTCTTTATCATGGCTTAATTGCAAAGTGGTCTGCCACTGTTTTATGGTCACTGTAATTTAATTATTTAGTGTAGGGTGTATCTTATACATTTTAAGCACTCTTTTATTCATGAATGTGGGATACTAGCAAATGCTTTTTTGTAGTCAATCCATGCCATACTTAGATTATTCCCCTTTTTACAGTTCTCCACTATGACTTTATTTAACAACGAATGAGCCTTTGTTCCATATGACTTTATTACCCTTTTGTTCTACTGCCATAGTTGAGTTTTCTTCTAAATGACTATAAACTCTGTCTACATCAATCCCCATGTAAAGTTTATACTTTGTCAGAAGGCAAGTTATTGGTCTATAATTTTTAGGGTAGCTTTCATGTTCACTCTTAAGTAGGAGCATTGTTTTTCCTGTTGTTAGCCAGGTTGGTGTCTATTCAGGGTGCACATATAAATAGTTCTTACTCATGGCTAACTCTTCATGCAAAGATATTAATACTTTTAACCAAAAGTTAGGTACTGCATCTGGGCCAGGGGTTTTCCAACTACAGGCTTTTCTTAACTTTGTTTCTGTCTCTGGCTGTTACTTTATCCCATTTCGTATCATATACCCTTAAACTTCTTATTCTTTCTTTCAATTTATCTATCCATTTAGCATCTTTGTTATATTCCACAGGATCTATGTAATATTTCTCCAAAATGTATCTATTCCTTCTTTTTTGGTGGTCTTTCACTTCCTTTTACCTTGTTTCCCAGTTCTCTATAAAACTTTGGGTCATCAATAAATTGCTTATTTTATACTTTTCCTTTATATTTATCTGCTATATTCTATGTTTTTCCACCTGTGCTGAGATTTTTAGTTTATTTGTGATAGTGCATGATAGATTCTGGCTTGTTCTAATACTATGCATTGTTTTTATTATATATATCTTGCTTACTATTTTTGCTAATCTATTCCCTATTCTATATTCTTCTATCAGTGACACTTCTTGTCTTAATTATTTATAGTTTTCTCCATTCGATACTTCCATGATGGTATTCAATGTCTCTCCTTCCTTTCCTTTATTACCCTGTGTTTTTGTGGTAGAACTTTATCAGTTATTAATTTAGCTGCACATTAATATATCCTGTTTACTTCTGTTATATCACATGGATTTCTAGGAACAGTCCTAATTACTGTATTCTTTTTTTATCAAACATCTTGGGGTTTTATTGACCTTCTGCAGCCTATTTCTTTCATTGATTTTAATATGTCTATTTATCTCTATTAAGTCAAGCAACTCTTCTCTTGGCTTATTTTCTTCTAAACTTAGGGCACATGTTTTGGTTTTCCATTTCCTGCAGGCATTCTATAGAAAGTTCTATAGCATGTTCCTGTGGCACATTCTCTTCAATTTCATCCTGTACCATCTGTTGCTCTGTCATATGGGAAATCACTGGCCTATCACTTCTAAACATTGACTTCATTAGTTTCCACAGTTTCCTGTTCCTTCCCTTGCTGTCCAGCTTCAAGTGATCATTTATCCTGGTTTCCTGTGGAAGGCTCCAAAATATCTTCATATGGCACCTGACCAGTTGCTTCCCAGTCCACTGGTTTCCCCTTAATTTGGATATCCATTGCTCTATCCTGTTGTGGTGCTTTCTGAATTAGATTTTCTACACTGAATCCTTCACTTCGCAGGCACTCCATTACTTTAACTTCTATTTTTTTTTTACTTTTATGTTACTAATCTTCTTTTCCACATTCTCTCTTTGTGATATTATTTTTTATTGTGAAATTTTCCATATCTGGATGCCTTTGACTATATTTCTCTTTCGATATCTTTTGGGCTGCTTTTTGTATTGATTAATCTGGCTTTCTCCTTTGCATAAATAGTGCACCATATCAGATCTCTCTTTCTTTCCCATGTCCATATTTCTTTTTTATACCGTTCAAAAATCTTTAAATTTTGTTCATTATATTTTTGCACTTTCTCAATTGCTTCTTTTTCCAAACGGCCCAAGTTTTCTTCATCTATATAATGTTTTTTCACAAATCTGTTGTATTAATGAACACAAATTTGCATTTGAAGCTTTTGATGGTTTTTCTTGTGAAAGTATTTTTCTTTCCTCTAATAACTCTCTTAATCTTTTTGTATATCTTCTTGTCCAGAAATTCTGGGCTTCTTGCATAATAGTAGTAATACATAATTTCTTCTTATCTTCAATAGTTCACTCTATCATCTTTATTGCTTTTCTTTGGCCTATCAGGTTTTGTGATATTTGTGAACTGCTACTTCCTTTCTACAACAAGGGGCATCCTTCCAGTGAGCTTGGCCTAACTCCATTGTAGGAATGTTTCTGTGTCTTGAGGATTCAACACTGTCATTTTTTCCAGTCCAGACACCAGTTCACCTATCAGGATTGAGCACTTTCTTATCCTGGGACTTGTGTACCCAACTGTCTTTTTTTATTTTTTAACCTACTTCTGTCCATGACACATGCATGCTATATAAAATGCAGTCTATATATCAGTGTCGCCTTGGTGAGATTTTGTAAAAAGCAGGGTACACCTCATGAAGGTACTCACCAAGACTTGAGGATGAATTCACTTCCAGCAATACTACTTTCCTTTGCTTGCTGATTTTATCATCTCCCCATTTGGATCCCTTTGCAGTTTGGAATTTTCTATTTAACAGATATGGGAGATCTATACTTGGTTGTTTATTTGTTTATGCAGTTTTACACATATAGCATGGCTGTAATGTATTCATGCCTATAGCACTTAGACCGCAGATGACTATGGATAACTCCATTATCTGAAAAGATTGTAGAAACATCATATTTCTGTTAATAATGATGTATGTGTAAATACTGGGTAACACATGTTACCTATACAGTTTGGATTACATAATACTGGGTTATGATACATTAGTTTTAAATTCCACAGATGAACAGTAGTTCCTTTAATGTGCACTTACATGTTTTCAAGTGCAGTTAATTGCTTTATTGCAAACTTGGACAGTTGGAACTCTGAAGTGTTTTCTCTACGTGTTATTGCTTTGAGCAATGTACCCACATGCACTCACAATTGCATAGTTTTCTTGTTCAAATGTACAGTACATGGCAGTACTTATACTTTTATTTTAGTTGTCATGTAATATATAAACACAACAACACAAATTCACATTTTATTGTGTGTAATTTGGCCCTGCATCTTCCTGTAGGTGAGTTTTTTAACTTTCATCAATCCATGGAGTCACAGCCAAGATGGATTAGCTAGGCAGGTAGCGTTTAGGTTTATAGTGTGAGCATAGCTTACAGTGGTAGGTTTAAGTCCTGGTTACTGTAGTTTATCTACAGTAATCTTTGTGTATTGAGAGTGATGCAGCAATGACTAAGTGTGATATTGTATTTCAAGTCAAGGCTAGCTGGCATGTACTGCTCACTAATTTTTTCTCTGTTTTATCGTTGTTGTACATAGCATTCATTGTGTATTGACCTGAAGCAGTCCTTCTGTTGCTGTAAGACATCCTGTTTTCCTGTTTTCAGGTGATGAGGACCATGCCCAAAATCATATGTTGTACAAAGATCTTATGCACAGGCTTGAGGAATAGCAAAGTGAGAGAGTTATGTGTTAATCACTGTCCACCTTCATTTTGCCATAAATACTCATAACATAGTTAAAGCTTCAGGTTTAAATGTGCAATTTTTGGAGCTTCAGACATGCTAATGTTTATGCCAGTTTATGCACAAAGGCTACATAAGATAAATATAACAGTCATTGATTTATTGTGAATAAAAGTAATGTGTACATAAATTTAAATTCAGTGTTTTAGGAATTAGCAACAGGATGCTTTGGATAACTTGAGTTTATGTAATTTTTGTTGGCCCAACCTAAATGATAGGCATCTGCCTTTAACTGTCCTATTGTGTTTAATTGAGATGTTTTCCATTTCAGTTACTTGTGCTGTTGGTGTTGTTTGAATAAGAGGTAGTGGTTCTCAGTGACTGTTACATTGTGTATCGCTTGTCTTTTCTCTTATGAAAGAGTGTCTGTTGTCTCAATATTTTTAATTATGTTGGTAGACATTTACTGGCATGTCTGTGAGTTGCACATCTCTTACAATGCTGTATACCTGGCTTGTGATGCCTTGTATAACACAAAAATTATGTAGTGTTTACTCTTGTTGTGCCAAAAGCCACTCATGACTTTTTGGTATGCCTGAACTGGTACATAATATAATTGTGATCATTAATACATTGTTTTAATTATGAAGGTGACTATATAAGCATAATACAAATGTAGTTGGTGACAGTGATACATTTGTTGAGGTGGAGTTATATGTGTTGTGTCATACATAAAAATTCTAGCTTTCAAATGCTGTTGACATGCTTGTGCGTCTAGTTATTAAATTACAGTCTGATTATATGTTTGTGATGTCACCTGTTAACCACATTACATTGTTTATCTTATTTGCATATAGCTTTTAATTGTGTCTTTGCTTGTTTATTGTACAATATATTTGGAATAAACACGTTTTACTCATGAGATGTCAACATGAGATATTACTTGCATATAATACATTATACTGGAAATAGAAATGCTGTACTGACGCCTCAACATAAATATGCGAGGCACACATTGAGAGACAAATACTGGTCCATGCACTTTAGAAGCTGTTCTAGTGAGTTTTTGATGAATGTTTGTATAAGGCTTGTATAGTAGCTGAGGTACATGGAGTTATTTTCTGAAAGGTATATTGTTCATGTCATTGTTATTTCATATTGTGGCATGCCTTTTAGAACTGAGTATCATGTTAGTGCTGTATACCAGAGTGGCATAGTATACCTTTCTTGAGATTTAGTGATATACCTGTCTGTGTGCAGTGCATGTGTGTTTTTTGCATGCATAGTGATACATCAGTAAATTATTTAATAGCACCTTGTCTGATAAACTGCCACTTCATGGCATTTAAAGTACTGCAGTAACATCAAAAATACAATGACCCTTGGCAATTAACTGCTCGGTAGTAAACAAAAAATCAAAACAGCACACAAAATACTGAGACCAAAACACAACTATAAAAAAACAGCACATCAAGGAAACTCAAGACACCAAAATATATTTAATAAGATAATCATTTTCACAATAAAATTGCTTCATCAGATCACAGTCAACAAACTAAACACAAGTAATATATACTATCCTAAGTCACTCTAGCAGCCAATAAATATGAATGCATTTCAGTCTCTAAGCAATTAGACAATTATTAATTAAGTAAAAATCAACCATTCCTAAAAGTGCTTCATAGTCACATCACATAAACACAATACAAAAAACAAAAAAATCACATTACAAATATAAAAAAGGATGAAAATAAAAATAAAACGTTAAAAACATATGAAGCACAATTATTTCCTCAATCTATGTGCTTTAAGGACTGGTTTAATAGAAATGTAATCATTAAGACCTAAGCCCTGATGAGCTCTTAATGTCAGGATCCAATGCAATTCTATTTCCTCTGTTCTATTAACTGGTTTACTATCAAATGTCGAACATGTGGACTACACTGAAATGCTCAAATCTGCTCAACATTCTACAGCAGGTTTTTGTGGGGGGCACCACCCTACTTATATATACAAACTCCGAGATTGCACTACACTGAGGAAAGGGTACATTTCCCGATCCCCACTATAGTGTGATCTGTACTACGTTGACGAACCTTGCTATAGTGAATGTTCACTATTGTAAGGTTTGACAATGCTGTAATTGCACTTCTGGCTCTGCTACCTGAGTTTCGCACATTGGTTGATCGCATATAGTGTGATCGACAAAGTGATAGTAAACCCTATTCCTAACACCCTCATGAATGACCTCAAGAACCATTAACTTAAAGTCATGTCCATCACCTTTACTATTCATATGTTTAGCAATGGCACTATAATTTAAACCGTTAAGTGCGCAGTATAAGTGGTCTCTTATCCTCTCCCTCAAATGTCTGTTCATCTTGCCTACATAAAAAGAATTGCAAGACAAACAGTGAGCCAAGTAAACTAAGTTTTTAGTATTACTGCCTTTGCAGTCTTTTATTTTTTTTTTATTTTACCGGTTTGGTGAACTGGTATTCGTGGAAGTACACTTTCATTTTAGTGCATTTTCACGTAATTGGGATTGTACTTTTGTTTTTTGAAAGAACGAGCTTTCGATAAACAAAAGTAGACCAATATATATATATATATATATATATATATATATATATATGTACACACACACACACACAGTACACGCACAAATGTTAAATAAATATATATATATATATATATATATATATAAATATATATATATATGTGTGTGTTTTTTTTTACATTTGTTTACCGGTAAAGTCTGACTTGGCACAAAGCCAATTTTCAACGGAGGCCCGGGGAGGTTCCAAATGCATGTTTTTATATATATGTGGTTACGTATCATCATTTACATTATATTCCATGTAATTGGTGTATGCATGCGTGCTGAAACTTCTTTCTGATTGGATCATGTTATTGCATTGCATGTCATACATATATATATTGTATACATGACAGCTCATCTGTGTTTGGATCCCATTCTGCCTATCTTTGACTTCTGTACACGTATTTGCTCATTACACAGCCACATTCATGCTTTGCTATGGCACTTCTGTTTGGTACTGTGCGTAGTTATTTGCTTTTCACATACAGGTTTGGAGGTTCTAGTCTGCCTCCTGCTTGTCTTTGCCTGCGTTTCTTGCTGTTTCATGATTTACCCTTGCACTGCTGACAGTCAGGTGGATGGTTGTATTCAATATCCACTGTGTACTACAGTGATTGTACTCCCCATTTACTTTTCTCCAACACACACCTACCATTAGTCATACACCTTCTGGTATGACTGTAACATAGTTTGCAACATCTAAGCAGGGATTTGTGCATTGGTATACATGTATTTTTGTGTTTCAATATGGCTGGTATGCTGCTCTGCCCAGTTTGTTTATTTTCTTCACTCATGTTCTATAGTCTGTATGTGTGCTGTCTGTGTGTGTTACCTCTCCTTTATGTGCATTTACATGTCTGTCATCTCTTCTGATATTTGTTATATGTCTATACCTGCTTTTTTGACATCCTTCTCTTCCCATGTCTTTTCCATTCCTTCTATTCTCCAAAAAAAAAAAAAAAATTGGCCTATTATTGCCCATGTTCCTTTGCTTCTCCCTCAGTGCTTCCTATTTCATCATTTCTCTTGTGTGTCCCTTTTTTCCACTATCTCACCCCACATCTGCTTTTCTTTCACACTGTATCCTTAGGTGTGTACATTACTTGGGTTACCCACATGTGCATCGCACCCATTGTTTGCCATTATTAGCTATGACAAGTGACTGGGATTGCCCTTTACCATACTTAATGTTTTTATTAGAAATTTAGTAGATTGCTTTGGATTCTGTAAATTGTGATACTGTATTTATATATGTCCATGTACAACTTATGATTGTGGATATTTGTCACTTTCCAGGCAGACTGATGCACATTTCTATGCATTTACTAATTTTTATTAGTGTAAATTCCAGTGAGCTTGTATAATTTCTGTAGATATGTATTGGTAATGCATATATATATATATATATATATATATATATATATATATATATATATATATATATATCACTTTTTGAACAGATTTCTTCTTATACAGCCTTGATGTGACTACTTGAGATTGAACTGATTTTGCTGGTTATATCTGCTTTGTGCTGAGATATTTTCCATATCCTTTGGCATGTTTGCATACTACTTGGTTATTTGCGATTTTTGCATGAAACTCGACAACACTCTACCAGATTTTGTGAATTTTATGGAATCTGAGCCTCAGTAAGCATTTTCTGCTCTCCGCATTTACTGGCAACATATTCATTTGTAAGGTTTTACCAGCATTAACTTGATGTGAATTAAAATTTATGCTATAAAGATTCCATGGAAGAGCTGCTGCTTTCTCTGAAACACTACACATTTCAAGACATTCAAAGTAGTTGCCTTTAAGCAAGCAATTAGACTGATTAGTATTCTGTTTTAATAAAAGACTATGATACACTGTTTTTACCATCTGCTTTCTACTACACTGCATTATATTGAAGAGACAACACTTGCTTTTGGTTTGTTCAAATGGTGCAACTGTACCTAAATTTATATATTGACATGGTTGAAAGAATTAGCATTGTGTGATGGAATCCTATTTCAGTCATCACACCTTCCTTACAAGTGTATAGCTCATTATTTTAAACATTCTGTGTCCCCTATAACTCTGTCTTCATGCAATGTGAACGGTACACCAGGAAGAACAGTTGCCTTTGGTACAAAAGGTTGTGGATTCTATTTCTGCACCCAGTAGAGTGATTACTGACACTGCAGTACATAATGAGAGGTGCTGTGCTCCTGATTGTGTTGTCTTTCAGATAAAATATTAAACCAAAGCCGCACCTTCTTGATCCCACAGCACCTAATGAAAACAGTAGTAGAATTTCCTCAGTGCACTGGCCAAATAGCGTTGTTACTTCACAGCAAGAGGTTCTCCCGTTCAATTCTCAGCTTGGCTTGGGAGTGCTTTCTGTGTGGAGTCTGCATGTCCTCCCCGTGGTTGGGTAGCATTCGAATGACATGCGTATGTAAATGGGCATGCCTTCGTTGAAGGTTGGGCATTGAGCTGGCACCTCAGCATTCCATAAAAATCTACTGCCAATCATTAGCGGACTGGAGTTCCGCTGTGGTGACCCCTTACCGGGAAAAAGCTGAAAGAGAAACAACAACTATTAATACCACATTCAGTCTCTGCTGAAAAGAGGCCACTGGCCTAGTGGGACTAATCTTGTCAACAAAGGATACATAAAAACAAATCTAGCTCTTATTTCCCAGCTGACATGTTCATTATCTCTGTTTTGCTACCACTGAGCTAACAACTTTAAACAGGCATACTAACTTAAGAATGTGACAGTGGTGAATGCAGTAAGGTTATCCTTGTTAGAGGATTGGTCAGATTTATGTGCAGTGGCTGTGATAAAGTTGCTAGTAAAATGGAGCATAGTGTGCTGCTTTTCTTTATATGTTTCATAAAACCTTTAACTTTGTAATGCTGCCGAGTTCTAGAACAGTGGCCTAAAAGTCGAACTTCAGTCAGTGTCTAAACTGACTCCGGGAAGCTTTATACATTTAAGTGTTATAATTTGTCAGGATCAATAAAAGTAATAAGCAAGTCCGGAGAAGTGAAAACAGGCTGGTATATACACAAACAGTATGTGTTTAGTTTTTATGATGTGTATATGCAGGACAAAGTCAGGCAAAATGGCTTTTCCTTTTACTCTCTGTATTCCAGTTTAGAGGGATACATGCATCTCAGAAACCACAGCTACTTTTAATGTACATCAGAGTTGCAGCTAAAGTGAGGTGAAGGGAGCAGAATACCCAATAGCACCGAGTTAAGGGGAAAATTTGTCAGATGCTGATTGAGTAAAAATAAGGTACTTGTATTCAGAACTGAATGCTAAAAACAAATTTACCTAACAGTGATTCTAATGTGGATAAGTGACTCTGTAAAGTGGCTGGTAAAGTGTGGAGAGGCCTTTAGACTGGAAGCCACTTGAGAACCACTTTACACATGATGAACTACTTGGAAAAGAGCATGCTTTGCTACTCATTCTGCGTATGATATATATTCACCAGAAAAAGGTAAGACTAAGAAGCTCCCTGTCCCTCTTGTATAAAATAATTCACAAATCCACATGTAGGTACATAGAGACATACATACATGCACTGATACATGCACACACATGGTGCATATATACACACACACACACACACACACACACACACACACACACACACACACACACACACACACACACACACACAGATATATACACACACACACACACACACACACACACACACACACACACACACCCACACACACACAGTGTTTGTATAGGTATATATGGGTACATTTGTGTGTGTGTGTGTGTGTGTGTGTGTGTGTGTGTGTGTGTGTGTGTGTGTGTGTGTGTGTGTGTGTGTGTGTGTGTGTGTGTGTGTGTGTGTGTGTGTGTGTGTGTGTGTGTGTGTGTGTGTGTGTGTGTGTGTCTGTACAGGAACATATAAAAAAAATATATATAACAGCATTATATGTGTGTGTGTGTGTGTGTGTGTGTGTGTGTGTGTGTGTGTGTGTGTGTGTGTGTATATAAATATATATATATAAATATATATATATATACTGCTACATTGGTATACATATGCAGGGAAGCAAAAATAATCCATACAAAAAGAGCAGCACCAAATAAATATGAAGAGAAATACAGGCAAAGGAATCTGGACATGGAAAACTTTGCAATACAAAAAATAAAAAGTCAAAAAGGAAAAGTAGAAAAGCAAATCAGTAATGGAGGAGTTAAAGAAATAGAAACTGAGGTTATGGAGTACCTGCAAAGTGAAGGATTCAGTGTAGAAAATCTAATTCAAAAAGCACTACAAAAGGATAAAGCAATGGAACTCCAGATTAAGGGGAAACCAGTAGAACAGAAAGCAATTGGTCAAGTTCCATATGAAGATATTTTGGAGCCTTCAACAGGAAATAAGTATAAACGTTCACTTGAATCTGGACAGCAACAGAAGGAACAGGAAACTATGGAAACTCTGACACAGTTAATGTTGGGAGTGATAGGTCAGTGAGTTCTCATATGACAGTGCAACGGATGGCACATGATGAAATTGAAGAGAATGTGCTACAGGAAGATATAATAGGACTTTCTATAGAATGCCCGCAGGAAATGGAATAAAAAGTGTGCCCTTCATTTAAAAGAAAACAAGCAAAGAGAAGAGTTGCTTGATCTAATATAGATAGATAGACATACAGTATTAAGATCAATGAAAGAAATAAGCTGCAGAAGCTCAATAAAACCTAAAACGTCAGAAGTCTGATAAAACAAATGAATACGATAATTAGGACTGTCCACAGAGATCCATGCAATATAACAGAAGTAAACAGGAAATAGTACTGTGCAGCTAAATTAATAATTGATAAAGTTATACCACAATAACACAGGGTAGTGAGAGAGGGAAAGGGGAGAAATCGAATACCATCATGGAATTATCGAATAGAGAAAGCTATAATGCAACTAAGGCAAGAAATGTCACTGTTAGAAGAGTATAGAAGAGGGAACAGATCAAAGAAAATACTTAGAAAGATAGACATGATAAAAGCAATGTGTGCTAATAGAACAGATCAGGATCTATCATGCACTATTTCAAATAACAAACTTAAAATCCCAGCACATGTAGAAAAACTTAGAAGATATGCAGATAAATATAAAGGAAAAGTACAAAATAAGCAATTTGTTGATGACCCAGAAAAGTTTTATAGAGAATTGGGAAACAAGTATAAAAGGAATTGAAAGACCACCAAAAAAGAAGAAATAGATAAGTTTTGGAGAAGTATCTGTGAAGATAGTGTGGAACATAACAAAGATGCTAAATGCACAGAAGAAATAAAAGAAAGAATAAGAAGCTTAAAGGTACAGGATATGAAATGGAGATAAAGTAACAGTCAGAGAGATTGAAACAAAGTTAAGAAAAGCCTCAGATTGGAAAACCCCAGGCCCAGATGCAGTACCTAACTTTTGGTTAAAAGTATTAACATTTTTGCATGAAGATTTAGCCATGAGTAAGTAGTATTTATATGTACATACTGAACAGACACCAACTTGGCTAACAGCAGGAAAAACAATGCTCCTACTTAAAGAGTGAACCTGCAAGCTACCCTAAAAATTATAGACCAGTAACTTGCCTTCCGACGATGTATAAACTGTACACTGGAATTGATGCCAACAGAGTCTTTAGTCATTTAGAAGAAAACTCAGTTCTGGCAATAGAACAAAAGGGCAATAAAAGAAAGTCATATTGAACAAAGGCTCATTTGCTGTTAAATAAAGTCATAGTGGAGAACTGTAAAAAGAAAAATTTAAGTATGGCATGGATTGACTACAAAAAAAAGCATTTGATAGTATCCCACATTCATGGATAAAAGTGTGCTTAAAAATGTATAAGATACACCCTACACAGATCGACAACATTACAGTGACCATGAAACAGTGGCAGACCACTTTGCAATTAAGCCATGATAAAGGACTAATTATTATTCCAGGGATAAAAATTCAAAGGGGGATATTCCAGGGTGACTCCCATTAAGCTGTCTTCTTAACAGCTTAGGCCATGGCTATAATTTGGCTCCTAGAAAACAACAAAGTGTAAAGACTTATCCTCTCTTTTTCGATGATTTGAAACTGCATAGCTCATCAGATGAGGAACTGAAAGCACAACCACAAGTTGTCGAAACTTTTTCAGATGATATGCGGATGTCATTTGGTCTTGACAAATGGGCAAAAGCAACCTTTAAAGTAAGAAAACTGCAGCACCAAGAAATCATCAGTTTGGGACAAGAATGTGGTACAAAAGAACTTGAGCAAGAGAGAGTGTATAAATATTTGGGAATTGATGAATGATCAACAATGAAACATGAACAAATGTGAATAAAACTTTGTAAGGAGTACTTTAAAAGACATAAATTAATCCTGAAAACAAGCATTGACATCTAGGAACAAAATCCAAGCTATAAACCAATTTGCTCTTCCTGTTCTAAAATATCATTTTACTGACTGACCTTAAACCATGTTGGATAGACTAGATAGGAAAACAAGAAAGATGCTTCATGCTCACCAAATGATTTATAAAAATCAGTGCATACCTAGATTATATATTCCCCATTCTGAAGGAAGGATGAGCCTCCTTGAAATTGATTACATGTACAGATCTGTAATCGTGGGACTCCACACATATCTGCTGACCTCACAAGACTCAAATGTAGTGAAAGTTTTGAAACATGAGGAGAATAAATTTAAGATGACTTCCCTGCTTAGGCTAGCAGAAACATCAGCATCAAGCAGGAATGGAAATCAAACCACAAGTGGATAAAACCAGGCAGCAACTGAATGTGCCAAAAAACAAAAGAAAGAATATAAGGTGAAGGAGCAGATGAGAAGGCAAGAAATGTAGAAAACATATAAATATAGTTGCAAGTATAGAAAACTTCTGGAAGAACTTCATGTTGATCAGGAGGGAATGCAGGAATGGTTAAGGAGAGACAAATTCAAACCAAGAGATGAAAGGTTAATATTGGGGCACAAGATAGTGGGCTACGTACACGTTGCTTTATAAAGTCCATTGAACTTGTGGGAGAAACAGACAAATGTAGGCCTGTAAAACAGAATTGGAAACAGTTGCACACCTCGTTGCTGGTTCAGACATAATTATGGCAGAAGGATTGCATACTGAAAGGCATAATAATGTGGCAAGACTGTTGCAGTGGGGATTGTGCAAACATTATTGTATTAAAGTGCCTGAAAAACACTGGAAACATGAGCCACAAAGCATCATAGAAAATGATGAAGTCTACATCACATGGGATCATCCTTTGCCAACAGATCAAAAGATAGATGCTAGAAAACCAGATATAGTGATCCAAGAAAAGAAGACAAAATCAGCATTGATCATGGAAATTGCCACACCCAGTAACTATAGTGTCCTGCATACAGAGAGACACAAAGTCATAAAATATCAAGATTTGCAAGCAGAAACAAGTGCAATATTGAAGAAAGATACCCAGACAGTTCCAATATTAGTAGGAGCAAGGGGTCTTATAAAAAAGAGTCTGCAATCATATTTAAATATGCTACCAATACATGTAACTCCATGCAAATTACAGAACGAGTCATTACTGGGCACATTGCTGGTGCTGCAAAGAGCACATTTGGCTGACATCAAAGAATGAAACAATACTAATTTCATGAACTTTAATTGTACTTTGACTTAGGAATGGGGTCCATTCCCATCATGTTATTAGAAATTGAAAAAGGATATATGAGTGTCTATTTTATATATATATATATATATATATATATATATATATATATATATATATGGGTGTAAATACATGATATACACTGTGTAACAGACATGATCATTGACCTCTGTGTACATATGGTGGTACATGGTAACAGATATCTACAACATGGTTTTGCTAGCAGTGAATCCCTCCATGTGCAGCCACAGGTATGGAATATGACATTGTCCATGGGCATGTACTTCCCTCTTAAGCACAAGGAACATGCACGTATGACAAGGTGCATGGACTGTACCAGATTCATACCAAACAGAAAAGAATCTAGCTGGATTGTTAGGCTAGGGGCTTTGTTTAAGCCTGGCCTTAATGAGCTTACCTAATTTTGGGTATGAACCAATAGGAACATGATTCTAATTATGTGCTTGTATATTCAAATAATTAATTTTTCATTGTGTGTTTAGCACTGAAGAAGGCTTTACTATTGCCAAAACTGGTTTGCTATCATTATTGGAGTTGCCACAATAAAGAATTTTACATTCTCAACAACCTCCTAGGTGCTGGACTATTTTTGTGTTTGGCATGTACTTCCCTCTTGCCATGATGACTATCAGGCTGTCCAGTTTGCTGTGACAGATATCTAGTTTATAAGAAAGTGAATCATGTGTGCGCATTTTGATGCCAGGGTTCCAATGACACTACCATTGCTGTATAAGTATGCATACATCTATATAGTAGGGAATGGGCAGTTGTGGGACAGATTACTAAACAACATCTTTTGAGCATATAAATACTGGGTATACACTCTGCAACAGTTCCAGCCATATCACTGTCTTTTCCAATAGGTCCTGTGCAGGTGTGTGCCAACAGATGTAACATAGTATGCCTTATGCATCTTCTGAGAAAGATGCAACAGAGAATTGTTTGTAAATTTCCAGTAGTATATCATGGCATAATGTAGACTGTAGGAATGCTAAGTGCATACTTTTGCTGTATGTATGTTCCACTAGTTGCCATTACCCTATTATGTGGGTCTGTAAACATACATGACAGCTTTGTGACTTTCCATACATATATTTGTAAGCACATGTTTGACCATAGATGCTGCAGAGCTACAGACATTTGGTACATCATATGAATGCATGTGAGATGCACATAGTGTCCCCCTACATGTTCCCCATGCATCCCCAGTCACTCAGTGGTAGGGTGTTATATGAGTACACCTCTCAGACTGATAGTTGTGATATGCTGCACAGAAATAACTATATTACATAGGCTTCTTCTATGCTTGTGAAATTGTGCACAGAACTAGCTGTGTCACATATGCCTTGTCTACACATGCCATGGTTGCCATTATTGCCTTTGTCACTGTGGCACTTTTATATATGGGTCACATGTATGATAGGTATAGATACAATTAAGCAAGCTGATGCTCCTCTCGTGCATACTTTTATGTAGTCCATGAACATAAAGCCTGGGCCTTGCATGGTATGAGTGGCTGAAGCCATGCTGTAAACCACTGTGGCACTCTAACCTCAGTGTTGGAGAGACTGTCCACAACATTGCCAGTATAAAGCTGCATATGTTCCTGTGGCATAGTGGATATCCCAGTGGTTCCCTGTGTTTTAAGGTGTACATCTCAGACCCATAACTCACCTTTAACATCCACCTTTCCTAATTTCTATAGCACCCATCTTCATATTACCTCTGTCACTGGATAGTAGTGTGCACATGTCACAAATTCATGCACATTCTGCACTCATTTGCAGTGAATGTATTGATATGAATTAGACCTCAAAGGCACTACTGAGTACTGAACTTTTTCTCAGTAAAGTGAAAATGTTGATACTCCTCCAACCAGCTGTGACCTTTATTTAGAATAATGTCATTACTGCTCTCTTCTGTTGTTGATTGCATTAGAAGTGTCAATATATGTTTGCATCAGTTATTACTGTGCATTGGTTTATAATATCTATGTATTGTGGCATTTTGCTGACAGACTGTGTAAGTATCCCACAACATCTGTATGGTTACAGTACTTATAGATAATATTCTTTTCCTGTGCTGTTCAGCAAGCTATATTGTAAGATCCCATACAGCCAGTCCCACATTCATACATGTGCATACCATATAGTTTCTCATCCAGTCTGTATGTGTCTGTCTGTGTTTGAGAGTGCCTATGTGTGTGTGTGTGTGTGTGTGTGTGTGTGTGTGTGTGTGTGTGTGTGTGTGTGTGTGTGTGTGTGTGTGTGTGAGTGTATCTATGTCTATTTCTGAGCTCTTAGATACACTTATAGTATGCTTGTAGATGCAGGGGCATGAATAGAGCGTACACATGTCCTGCTTGATCTGCATGTTTCCATGTTGTCTCACATAAATATGCATTTTGGACCTTTGATGGCATGTTCAGATGCATGGTTTATTTAACTACAGCATATTGCAGAGTGGTCATCACACATGATTCTCCAGCATCCCCTGTGGTACTCGCCTTCACAGAAATGAGTGCCCTGCTGACTTACAAGTAGGTATACTGTATATTTGTTTTGCTATATGTTAGTTATACTCTATGTGGTGTAGTGGGGCTGACCATTTAGTGTGTAATTGTGTTTTTAACCTGCTGCCTTGATGTGTGTCTTGTACCATGTGTAGCAGTTCCCAGCTTGTCGGAGTGTGGTGCAATGTGTTGTTACAAATGCATCAGTCATGGAGCTGTTACTGATTAAATGTGTAGTATAAGAACCAGAAATACCCTCATTGGGAGACCCAAAAAATAAAAGAGAGGAGCATATCTACAGACAACACTCTTCACTATTCATACGCGAAGGTATATATGCCACTAACATGGATGTCTGCCAGCTACACTGCTCATTGGCACCATAAGCTTGTATGTAATGTCCACCCATAACTAGTAAAATAAAAAAGAACAGCAGTGTGCAGAATCCCAGGACACAAACTTTAATATAAATAAGCGCTTTCGTCGGGTACAAGATGATTGATTGATGACTGATCTGAAGAAGTTTGTCTCTTGTACCTGATGAAAGTGCTTATTTTCATTAAAGTTTGTGTCCTGGGATTCTACACAGTGCTGTGCTTCTTTTGCCTTTCTAGGTTTGGTTGCTTATTTTTGTGGCTCTTGGTAATGTCCACCCATATCAAAGTGCATGTTAGACCTGCTTGGACAATAGGACTCCATACCAGCCATCTATGTTGGTGGATTAATTAGTTTGTTCGGTATGGTATATATGCATATGAGTATATTTCATTAGTTGTATATTACCCATTTCCCCTTTCAACATTCTCTGTGGAGTACAGGGGGATTGCCCTCCTGCAAAAAATAAGAGTTTTCATTTTCCTTTGGATTTCATTTGTTTGTTAATTGAAGAACTATGTTTGATCACTTGCAATGTCTTTGTATTGCGTTATGCAATATCGATAAAAATAACAAATAAGTCCACCCACACTTATCTTACATGTATACTACAAACAATTCAAAACAAACAAAAACAAAAAAAAAATGCAGAAGCCACATCCTGAAAGGATAATATAATTATATTAAAAATGTCAGGTTAAGCACTTTCATCTTCTGGAAGGGTTAAGACATCTTCAGGTTCAGGAGGTCCTGATGAAGTCTTAACCTTTTTAGAAGACAAAAGTACTTAATCTAACTTATTTTTAACAAACAGAGTTACATTGTCCTATCAGGACATTGTTTCAGCATGATTTTTGTTTTGAAGTGTTATGCAATATCCTGTGTGTGGGCAGTGGTTCACTACTGTGAACAGATCATGTATTTCAGACATAGTGCTGTGAAGTGTGGGTGCCTATAGGAATTGATAAACGAGTATAATTTATTTTACAGTTTACATATGTGTCATATAAATATGCATGTTGTGTAGTGTGAACATGCCAGTGCCTATGTTTTTCAAGCACAACCCTGTGAGATGCGTGCCTATTGGAAAATTGACTAATCCATTCATCCATCATTTACAACACCTTTTTCACATTTTTGCAAATGGGGTCAGGGTGTCACTTCAATAGTGACAATCATCCAGAGTCAAGGTTTACACCTCAGGGTGGCTAGCCCTGCCATGTTAGTTCTTCAATACCACACACTCACATACACATTAATATCTATGGCCAATTGAGAAAGTCCAAGCCACCTACTGCATGTATTTGGAATGTGGGAGGAAACCAGTGCAACCGGAGGAAATCCGCATGAACACAGGGAGGACATGCAGACTCCAGATGGATGGCACCCAAGGGAATTGCTTGCTCTTTGGCAAAAATGCTATCCACTGTGCCACTGTGCCACCTTGGGAAATCAACTATTGTGATTTATTCTACACAGTTGTAATGTGTGCTATATACACCTGTATGTTTTGCAGTGTGAACATGCCAATGCCTTTGTTCATGTTGTGCTGTGTATCTTTACTGACAGCGTGATGTACACTCTGTATATTAATAGCACCAATCTATCTATGAGTGCAGTGCACTGAAGTCTAGCTGTGATGCTTTTGTAGTATGTGATATATGGTGCATGTACTGTCTGGCAGATCATCTGTTTTCCTAAGAAGGCCGTTATAAATGCATACTCTGCATTCCATTTTACTTCTTTCTGGAATGAAGAGCTACACATCTGAATGGTGTGTCTGTGGGGAGGGATGCAGGGGGTCCCTATCCTGGAAAATGTGATGAACACAGGTATTGGTATATCAAGTGTGGTACTTTTAAATGGACTACAACATTCCTGGGCTTATTTATGGGTCAATGATACATTTTCACCATAATGTATTGTACTGTGTGAGCCAGTAGTGTTCTTTTCTGGGGGTTCCCCTTTTCTCCACAGTAGAGTGACCATTGAGTTGGTATACATGCATACATATTAACACACATATATATATATATATATATATATATATATATATATATATGGGTCTACTTCTATATGGGTCTACTTCTTTTGACCTAACTTTCATTTGCCTGACATTCATTTGCCTGACCCCATTTGACTGAAATTTCATTTGCCTGACACTTCATTTGCCCGACACTTCATTTGACTGACAAGTATTATTAGCAAGAAAATGGAATATGCCCCCTTCCCCACTGTAGTGCGACCCTAGAGTTAGAATATATAGTTAGGGGGGGTGTGGGGGGCACAGCCCCCCACTTCATTTCATATGATATTGTTAACTTTTGATGTAATATTACTTAGTAAAAGAAAAGTAAGTGGGGGGCTTCACCCCCCACCCCGTTGGAGTTGTGCCCCACACCCTAACTATATATTCTAACTCCAGGGTCGCACTACAGTGGGGAAGGGGGCATATTCCATTTTCTTGCTAATAATACTTGTCAGTCAAATGAAGTGTCGGGCAAATGAAGTGTCAGGCAAATGAAATTTCAGTCATTTGGTCTCAGGCAAATGGGTGTCAGGCAAATGGGAGTTAGGTCAAAAGAAGTAGACCCATATATATATATATATATATATATATATATATATATATATATATATATATATATATATATATATTAATATGTATGCATGTACACCATAAGTTTCAAAACTCTGAAGACCTTATGGCCGAGACCATATCTCCGAAGTTTTGAAACTCCAAACACTTTGTACTGGGATTACCGTATAGCGCAGAACTTGGGATATGCTGTTTTCCTCACTGTGGTGCAATCTTGGAGTTGCTATATTTAAGTAGCAGGGGGTGTGGAGGGTACAGGGGGCTTGACTCCCTGCAAAAACATACAGGTAAGTTGTTTTGTTTTATGTTCTTGTTTTATTATTTTTGTTTTGGAGTTTCAAAACTTAGGAGATATGGTCTCAACCATATTGTCTTCGGAGTTTTGAAACTTCGGGGAAGTGATAGGGATCTCTCTCTCTCTCTCTATATATATATATATATATATATATATATATATATATATAAGAAGTAGTAAGACCAGCCGGGTCACCACGGTTTCAAGGCATAAACAACTATTTATTCCATAGGAAAGGGCATAAAGAGACACTATAAAATAACTAACAGATAAGCTCTTTTGGCTTCTAAGACCCTTCTTCAGATCCATTAAAAAAGTATCACAAACACATATTTAAAATGTCTATTAACCAATCAAAATTATCATTCATAGTGCTAAAAGATATAACTAGTCAATGAATAAGGATTAAATTATACTAAAAGATGTACAATTCTAATTGGATATAAACAAAAACATATATTTAATGTCATCATCATTCTATTACCAATCATATAAAAGCATTTAACATTCTATCCACCAAAAACTGAAAAACAACATCCAGTGGTAATTAAAAGTAAGCATTTCATAAAAAAATAATAATAATAATAATAATAATAATAATAAAAATGGTAATAATAAAACATATAAAACTTCTTATAATTATTTACATATTCTACATCCTAATTACTTTTTTATTGATTTTTTTAATGTTGTTATACATTTGGGTTGATATTATGTTGATTATGATTGGCTCTGAGTCACCAGCACACCCCATTTATTGACTAGGAGATCTACACTTTTGATTTGCTGTGAAGTGACATACTGGTTACTGACTGCTAATGAGAATAGATTATGTTATTGGTTAAATGATCAACGTCAGGCACCTTCCATACATCATTAACATATGGTTTCCTATAGGTGCTAGTATGTAGCAGTTTTTATTGACAAGTTGTTATTAGTAACACATTCATTGGCTTATGGAACATTTACTCTTGATTACCATTGGATGTTGAATATACGATGATAATTTTGATTGGTTAACAGACATTTTAAATATGTGTTTGTGATAGCTTTTTAATGGATCTGAAGAAGGGTCTTAGAACTCAAAAGAGCTTATCCATTATTCGTTATTTTATAGTGTCTCTTTATAGCCTTTTCTATGGAATAAATAGTAGTTTATGCCTGATCCCATGGTGATCTAGCTGGCCTTACTACTTTTGTTATTGAATTTTCTACGGTGTGGTTCTTTAGTGGTTGGTTGATTCATTTTTATTGGATATATATATATATATATATATATATATATATATATATATATATATATATATATATATATATATATATATATACCAGGTTCTTATATATATATATATATATATATATATATATATATATATACCAGGTTCTGATTATCTCTTAACCTTTTTAGATTACAAAAGTGCTTAACCTACCATTTTTTAATATAGTAATATTGTGCTATCATGAGATGGTTTCTGCATGTTTTATGCATATATATATATATATATATATATATATATATATATATGTGTGTGTGTTTTTTTTTTTGTCAAGCAGAAAATGATTGATTTCAACAATTGGCTAAGATGCTGGTGTCATTCTAAGGGGATCTCGTATCTCTCTGTCAGGGATGACATGATTGACAGACCTCCATGCTTTGCCAGAGCTGGCCTGCATCTGTCACCCCTGGGCTTCCAGATACTGGCCAAGCCTAGCCCATAGGATTACCCTGGCATCGTGCCACCTGACCTTAGTTCCCAGTGCCTCTGTTGAGTATAGCCACTGGAGTAATCCCCAGTGGGGAGGGGTGGGATTTTCTATTTCCCATCCACTCATCAAGATTTCTCTTGAAGAGGGCCAGTGAGGTGCTCTGCTTGACATGTATGGGAAGTCTATTCCATAGCATGGGCAGTCTCTGAGTTATGAATCTGTCCCTCCAGCATGTTCTGTTGATTGTGGTAATGAAGTTGAGGCCTCTGGAGCTTGTGGAGTGGAGGATTTGGATTTCTTTAGATGTTGCATTTCTAACAGAGCTAGACATGGCTTTGAAAGTCAATCAGAGGTCGCCTCTAAGTAGGCGATATGAGACAGAGGATCGTTGGACATTTTTGAGTCTGCCCGTATCGGACAAGTGTTTAAGGCCCAGAATCCTCTTTGTGAGGTACATTTGTGGCCTCTCCAGTTGTTGCAGGTGTCTAGTGAGGTACATGCCAAATGGGGCATTGTACTCGATGACTGGCCTAATGAGAGAAGAGTAGAGGGAGACAATGACCTCTTTCTTCCTGGATGCAAAACCCTTAGTAATGAGATGTGCCACATATAAGGACTCTCTGACCACAGTGGCAATGTGGTGGTCAAAAGAAAGGTTGCTGTCAACCTATGTTCCCAGATTTCTTATAACGCCTTCTGTGTTCAGTTGACTACCATTGATGTGGTAATTCATGGGAACCAGGTTTTTCCCAAAGAGGATGACAACACATTTTTTGGCATTGAGCTTAAGGCCATGGTTTTGACACTAGTTGTTGGTCTCAGTGAGGCCTTTCTGTAGGATGTCAACATCACTTGGGGAGTTAATAATAGCTCCCAACTTGCAATCATCTGCAAATTTTGTCAGCCAGACATCACAATATATTTGTGTAACAGGTGTTCATCATCTTCTTCATGAAACTGGACTCAGTGCTGCTTGGCTGGCTATGCCATTTGTACATTTCTTTGATGGTTTTACCATCATGTGGCCAAGTGTGGTTGCCACACCTCTTGTTTTATTGAATTGTTTCCTTTCTATTTTTGCAGCCGACTCATCTGTCTATGTGTTTTCTCTCCTTATACACATTTTCCTGTGTGTTTTGCCTCCCTGACATTGCCCTGTCATGTGCCACTTGTGTTATATTCTCTTCTATACCCCTCCTCAACAACTCCCATGTCTCTGCTTCAACACAGAGAAAAGGGGAGGGGTCTTATCTGAGAAAAGAAACAAGCCCATCTGATCTTCCTTCAGACTTTTCTATAACTGTCATAATTTGTGTTATTCAGCTAACCCCATCCCTGTTCTGCTTTTCTATCTCTCCCATTCTTAGAGCTAATTGCATGGCATGTGCTCCCTACATGCTTGCTGCCTCCAATAATTTTAGATAACTTTCCTATAATATGCCATTGATATGACTTGCTGCTACATGTCTCTCTCTCTCTTTCTATATTTTCATATTCATATATATATATATATATATATATATATATATATATATATATATATATATATATATATATATATATGGGGTGGGGGGGGGCTTGCCCCCTGTAAATAAAATGATAAGACTGTGTTTTTTGGGGAGATATTGGCTCACTGTTTTTGGTATTCATGTTTTGAAAATGGTGAGCCAAAAATTGTTATTTATACACTTACAAATAAATGCATTTCTGCATTGTACCATTCTTCAACTCCTTTACAGGTCAGTTGGCAGCAGTCACATGTATGTAAGAGGTTGTATGCACTGTTTAATGTGTGTTTCCTGTATGTTTGTGAGAGATGACACATCTGTGGGCCATCTTACCTCAGAGTACAATGGGCATACCTGATGTTCATTGCTAGAATCTGCACTGTACCATACACAGTGCCTTCACCTCTATGCATGTTTGATGCATGTCAGGGATATGTGAGCCATAAAACCTATATACAGTTGCACATTCAACATGGCTACATTTGAGCCAGTGTGGATTGTGTGTGTGTGCATGTCTGCATGTGTGTGTGTGTGTGTGTGTGTGTGTGTGTGTGTGTGTGTGTGTGTGTGTGTGTGTGTGTGTGTGTGTGTGTGTGTGTGTGTGTGTGTGTGTGTGTGTGTGTGTGTGTGTGTGTGTGTGTGTGTATGTGTGTCATAGCACCCTGTGAGTCTAACAATGTATGTTCATGGCCATGCCTGCTGCCTGCTTTTTTGTGAAGCAGGTCAGCTGAGGTTGAACTCTTCTCTCATGCTGGGTGTGGCCATGTAGGGCTCAGTGCTACATAGTATGTCACACACAGGTTGACACATGCAGTGGAAATGCCCTATGATGTCATGTGCTGGCTGCTTTCCAATGGAAAATATCCTTACATGATGTCCATACCTATGCAGTGGCACATACATCCTGTGTAACTGGTGTATATCCAGCCATTCTATGTGAAAATATAGTGAACATTTTTTATTTTTAATTGTCCTGGACTTAAAGGTAATATCCACAGATCTGGCATGTTTTACTTTTATGATTTCTGCAATAACTAATTGTTGCACACTGTTATCTGACTGCTTGTGTCTGCAGTAACTTACATGTATTTAGTTCACTACAGTTCAGCTTGTTATATTCAGCTGGGTAATTATTGCCTGGGCTGTTTCAGCATATCTTTTGAATTGGTTAGTAAACTGTGGACACTGACATACTGAATTAAACTCTGTCATTGTGCTCTGTATTGTAATACATGGCATAGTGCTTGTGCTGAGCTTGGCTGCATCTGCAGCACTGCACCATTGTTTTGGAATCTGGCCTAATATTGCTAGCACTCAAACATCCGGGGGCAAGATACTTACATTCCTTGATTTATCATGTAAAAGGGAGCACCAGTCTGATGCCATACAGAAAGCCAATTGAAAAACAATCAAAGCTAGGACACATTTCTTCCTACAAACATGAACCAACAAGCTACTAAATGAAAACTTCTCTCCACCTTTACATAGCACACTGTAAGTCAGAAACACTATAGCCTTAGACTTAAGGACAGTTGAAAGCTACAGAGATCCCCCATGTTAACAAGAGGAAAGGTCTTCTACTAATCTACCTGTTTTGCGTGCCAGTCACTATCCCACAAATGTAGAATGCTAACAAACAATATGCAGAATGCCAACAAGTTCAGTCTCGTGAAAACTTTTGAAAGAGCTCCTCACTAGCAAATACAAATGAAGCTGCTATAGGAAGCCATGTTAAAACTATAGAATAGATGACAATCTACTCTCCTAAATGAATACACTATATAGCAATGCACAACTATGATAACTTGTAAATATGCAAATAATAGAAATGCATTTAACCTTTTAATATTGTATGTTCAGAAAAATGATGGGCTGGATTCACGAAGGCTTGCACGGAATCTAAGAGTAGTGTAAGCTGACAGACAGCCAATATGTCTGCCGAGCGATCCAGCAACTGCTGGCAGGGGTGTGCATGAGAGCTCCTAAAACTACTCTTGCACGGCAGTGTTATGTTATGCAAATTACCTCATTTGCTGTGGAAAGATATGCAAATGAGGTAAATTTGCAATCCAGGAAACACTAACCTGTCCGTGGAACAGCAGAGTTATTTGCAGAAATGTACTTCGTTGGTAATGGAGTACCGTTCTGCAGATAGCAAAGCGGAGCTATGGCAGCTCCAAATAAAGGATGCATCCAGTTGAGGAAGCATGCCAAAGGCCAAATATAAGGCCATTGGCATTTTTATCTGTTGAAAATTAATAAAAATCAATTTTATTTCCGATCTCCGATGTTTAAGCGTAGCGCAGTGCCGTGCAAACGTGCAGCGCTTTAAAAACCAGAAAATAAAAGAAAAGCCAAAAAATAGGCATTCTTATTAAAAATATTATTCTGCCATGCAGGTGAATGGCAGGCTGAACACAACATGGCTACTGACTAGTGGTTGCTAAGGGGGAAGCTCAGTTTGAGAGATGTAACCAAGCATTAGTAGGCAATCCTATGCAAATGAGGATAAGGATAGTGAATCCCAATTTTCCCTGGCATGTGAGCCATTTCCCTAGAGTGTAAGTGTAGGAGTAGGGGAGTAGTAGAGTAGAAGATAGGTGACATCATGAGGGGTATGTATGAAAGACTGTAAGCTTATTGGAGCAGAGTGGCTTGTGTTTGCTGTGAGTTACTCAGGATTGGAAGAGGCGTGTCTACAGTTGTCTTAGCTGAAACCCAGAAACCAAAGGTGTACGTCGTGGATATCACTGAAATTTCTTGCAAATATGCTTACACCATGTGCGTGTGTGCACGCCTGTAAACCTGTCTAAGCCTGTGTGCGTGCATGTGCACCCGTCTAAGCCTGTGTATACCTGTCTAAGCCTGTGTGCGCGGATGTACACCCGCCTAAGCCTGTGTAAGCCTGTGTGCGCTTGTTTGCGCGGCGCTGCCCCTTGTGGAAACAGAAAGGGAAAAGGAAGGAAAAGAAGTAGTAGGAAGTTAACCAAGGAGAACTAGCAGAGCTACCAGGTGAAATAAATCAGAATCAGCCAATTACACAGGCAGTACACTAGCCCAGCCCAACCCAGCACTTAAAACTCTGCAAACAACATTCCCCCCTGTTTTTCTCCAAAACACTGCAACACTTCTGTATACAAAGAGAGTGAAAACTTAAAAAGCTTAACTCAGACAAAAAATGTTAGGGGCTGCCATTGCTATTATAAGCCAACATGTACAAGATGCTGAGGGTGGTGCCATTGCGAATACTGCTGAGCAACCCACAGTGAGGAGATGGAGAAGAGTGTACAGACCCAGGGTAACCTACCAGGAGCTACATGAGCTGGAGATAGTGGAGTGCTATAGAGTGGACGGAGACCTCCTACAGCAAATTGTTGAGCTGTGCAGGCCACGCCTCACACAAAGAACCAACAGAGGGGAACCCATCCCAGTGGAAACCAAGGTATGTGTTGGCCTAAGAATACTAGCAACAGGTACCTTCCAGAGACCAACTGGTGATATGATGGGGATTTCACAGGCATCAGCATCCGGGGTACTGCACCAGTTCCAGGATGCCATGTCAGCACATGTCGGTGATCATGTATATTTCCCCAATTCCCGTGAGGCATTGGCCAGCAATATTCGTCTCTTCCAGCAAATAATGGAATACCCTGAGGTAGTGGGTGCAATTGACTGCACACACATACACATCAAAGCACCAGCTGGTGAGCTGGGTAGGGCCTACATCAACCGCAAGGGCTTCCCCTCCATCAACTGCCAGGTCGTGTGCGATGCCCAGGGCATAATACTGAATGTGTGTGCTGGCTGCCCTGGAAGCTACCATGATTCTCATATCTGGCATCTGACGCAGCTGTACCAATGGGGACATCCCTGACGGTCACCTAGTGCGGAATGCTGGATACGCACTGGAGCCGTGGCTGATGACACCCATCAGAAATGTGCACACACCTAAACAAGAACTCCATAATGAGGCACATGCACAAACACGAAATGTAATCAAGCGTGTGTTTGGGATGCTCAAGTCATGGTTCCGGTGCCTGGACACATCTGGTGGAGCCTTGCAGTACTCAACAACTACATGTACCCAAATTATAATGGTATGTGCCATGCTACACAATATGATCCTGTGAAAACAGCTGCAGCAGGAACAGCATGGGGCAGGGCCAAACAGCCCCCCTCCATTGCCAAGGCCATCACAGGCAGAGCGTGACTCGGAGGAGGAACAACCTGAGCCTGCCCCAGTAGGCAGAAGGAGGCGTGCCCAGTATGCCTTGGCCTTGGCAAAGAGGCAACGCATAGCACATACACTGGCTCAGTAGGAACCCTGGAAATGATACCTCTCTCTGACTCACACATAAAATAAAAGGGATGCCTAACTTGACACTATCTGTTTTCAAACATGTATAGGGAGTGTACTATGTACATCCGGCATAGGCAGCCCTGCAGCACCACCTGAGGCATGATTGCCATGTTTTAAGCAATATAAAGCAGTGCTAAGCAGCTTTTACCACTATTTAGTATATGTAAACAAAATTGCCCGCACTAACTAGTGCAACGTCGGGCAACATTGAGCAATGTTGGGCAAGGTCGGGCAAAGTTGGGCAAAGTTGAGCAAAGTCAGGTAAACATGCTCATATTTGCTGTACTGTTCCTTAAGCAGTCTGGTCTGCCCAGCATGAAAATAAAAAGCAGTGACAGGGCTCGAACCCAGGATACTGTGCACTATAGTTACAGTACTGAACCACTAAGCCATGACAGCATTTCACTGGCACAGACACAGCAGGACAATTGTACACTAATGCAAGCACAAAGAAATGCTGTATCATGACCCTTAAGAGGCATATGGGTAACCTCCCCCACAGGCCTATGCAGACAGAGAACAGCAGGTCATGCGGTTTGATGTGGGTTGGGTAGGCTATGAAGTCGCAATCTAATATACGTGACATTGGATGCTAAGATCTGTAGTACAGTAGTATGCCTCAAGCCAGTATGATAGGCAACAGTACAGACTGAAATGGTGTACCTTACATAGCCGTGCAGGCCTAGCAAATGTGTATAAGTGTCAGGTGAACCCCTCATCCTATGTACACCCACAGTAACAATCAGGTGTGCCCCCAGGTAAAAATGTACAAAGAATAGTTGTCCCCCCTGTATGTAGAAATGTTGATAAGTCTATGCAAAGTGTCTCATGGAAGCCCTGCAGGCATAGCATGATCCCTGTTGAGTTATGACACAAAGGTGAGCCCTGCAGTAAAAATACAACTTGATTTTCCACACACATATAGTATAAATGTGTATACCGGTCATGCTCACACACTTCAACAAATGTAGTGGATTTCATTCAGCAACACACTGAAAGGTCATACTGGGCATGCTCACACACTTAGGCCATGTCTGAGTACAGCAGTGGGCCACACATATCTGGCAGTTGCATGTTTCACCCCAGCAACCTGTCACTATTCACCAATCTTGCCTTGTGCACACAGTTATATGAAAACAGACACATATAATATATTGGAACCCTGTCATAATCAAACTATGTACCACAAGTACTTAAGTTGTTCACAGAAAGTGAAAAAGCAAAGAAGATCAATAAACCTGCAATCAGTACCATCAATAAACAATGTGCACTCCAAATATTATCCAATCCATGTTCTGGCAAACAAATCTGTGAAGGAGTCCATAGAGAAGCATGCCGCTTCCTTCCACTATGTCATAAATAGCAATGTACACTCATATATGTCCTGAGTCAGTGCAAACTGTAAATGATTGACATTGCCAACATCCTGTCAGACAGGCTCAGACATACATACCACCCTCTCACTGACAAAAGGCCCTATCATCATACCTGGAGATTGTGAAAGCACAGATATCACATATAGAATGGGTAAACAGCTCCTTCCAAACCTGAAAACACGGCATCTATGGGATTACATTGTTTCCCTAGCTGTGTCATAAGTGAACTCCAGAACAAACAGAGCCTGCACCTGAACAGTCTGTTGAGCCTCACCCTCTGTACAGGATATGAAACTGTTGAATGTGTTACAGCAACGTTTGAAACACTCCACAAGTGTAGGTGCAAAACAGACCATGGGAACTATTGTCTCATAAGCCTATTAAGCCTGATCTGCAAGGCCATGGAGTCCATCATGATGGAACTCATAAACAGAGCTATTGGGAGCCTACAAACACCCAACCCTACCAATTTCAGTTTGGTCATGGGCAGATCATGGTTCCCAAACCTGCTAGACTGTTTACAAGGCAGTCACCCAGGACATACATCAATGAAATGAGCTACACACGTCCCACATAGACCTTGAAAAGCACTTTGCCAACATCCCAGACACATGTTGTATCCACAAAATCAACAACCTGTGCATAAATATGTCTGTCATCTGATGGATTGCCAACTGGGGCACAGATAGATCACACAAGGTAAGAATTGTGGTCTACTGTACAAGCTGGTAACAACTGCTGTCCACCATGGCTCAGTCCTGGGACCCCTCCTGTCTGGTGTATACTTTTCAGAAATACAGTCAAACACACAAGGGTTATGTTTAGCAAAGTTTGTGGATGACTGCCAATAAATTGTCATAATCGATGTTTGGGACAACAGAGACATCCTTAAAAAGGGTCTCAGTCAGACAGATGTTGTGTCAAAATTATGTCCTTGAGCTACAGTCATACAAATACCACATAGATGCCAACATCCTAAATATGGAGGTGATAATAAGGGATCTATGGACAAATGTGGATAGTCATCTCTACTTCCAGAAAAACATTTACAAAGTGGTCAGAAAATCATGCTCTGTGTTCCCACAAACTGCCAAGGTCTTTGCATGTAGGTCAAAAAAGGTTCCCTCTACTCATCAGTCATCAGACCCGTCAGAGAGTACCACAACACACCTGCGATGAATCTGACTATGCACCTTCAGCAGCTGGAAAGACCACTGAAGTACCTCAAAAAGAGGATTACTGGCCTCAAACAGTTGCCCCATGCAACAAGACTGAATTTAACTCAATCTGTACTCTGCTGCATACTGTCTACTCAGGAGATCTCTGCCCAACAGACAGGTCCATGTCATGGCAACACTCAGATCTGCTCTGAGTTACAGCTCAATGTCACTAAATATACAGACCCAACTGATATTGCCAACATCCTGGCAGATAGGATCAGTGTTAACTTTACCCCCTCTCACTCATGAAAGAGCACCTCTATAATGGAAGACTGCAAAGTTGCTGTCATCACGGCTGCACAGGTAAAAAACACTCTCCAAAGCCAGTATCACAGCATCCATGGGACCAGATAACTTCCCAGGCTGTGCTCTACACAAACTACAGAACGAACAGGCACCACACTGACGTACCATGTTCAGTCATAGCCTCACCTCAGGCTTTGTGCTTGCTGAATGGTGCACAGCAATGGTTATCCCACTACACAAGGGTGGAGACACCACGGACCCCAGGAACTAGCACCCCATTAGCCTGATGAGCCCACTCTTCAAAGCCATGGAATGTATCATCATACAACTTATAAAAAATTACATTGGTAATCCCCAAACCCTGGACCACAACCATGTTGGGTTTGTAAAATGCAGATCATGTCTCCTAAACCTGATAGATGACATTGAAGCAGTCACCAGAATCATAGACAAGGGTAAGGTGGTTTGCACAGCCTATGTAGATCTTGCTACGGCTTTCAACACCATCCCACACTCTGGAATTATCGATAAACCCAGTAATCTAGGTATAAATTGCTATGTCACAAGATGGGTTGCCAACTGGCTCACTGACAGAACACACACTGTGAAAGTAGCAGACTCCAAGTATGACTTTGGACCAGTGACGAGTGCAGTACCACAGGGTCCAGTCCTGGGTCCTGTCCTGTTTTGTATCTACTTCCCTGAAGTAAACTTTAACATGGAAGGTCTGTGGCTAATGAAGTTTCCAGATGACTGCAAACTAGGAGCCATAATTGTAAATACTAAAGATGTGGACATCCTACAAAAGGGCATCACTGAAACAGATGGCTGGTGTCAAAGCCATGGGCTCAAGCTCAATGCCAAAAAGTGCATTGTCATCCCCTTTGGTAAAAACTCTGTAGCCATGAACTGCAACATAGGTGGTAGTATACTTAACACTGAAAGTGTGATAAGAGACCTTGGGTCACAGGTGGACAGTGGACACACCTGTGATAATCACATCCCCACAGTAGTCAGGAAATCCTTCTATGCAGCACACCTTATCACAAAAGGTTTCTCATGCAGAATAGAAGAGGACATTGCTCCCCTCTACTCATCACTCACTAGATCCATAATAGAGTACAATGTCCCATTTGCTATGTACCTCACAAGATATGTACAACAACTGGAAAGTCTGCAGCAATACCTCACAAAGAGCATTAGCAGCCTGAAATACATGCCATACACAGACCATCTCAAAATGCTCCAGCTCTACTCTCTCACATATCACCTACTCATAGGTGATCTCTGCCTAACATACAAAGCTATGTCAAACACAGAGCTGTTGGACATGCTCCATGTAAAACACTCACAATCCCTCTGATCTTCGGCCCCAAAACCACGAGTGAAATACAAAAGGAAGGGGTGTATCCATTTACCTTATGGATACCCACACCTTCAGGTTAGTGGCACAGCATGAGGCCTTGGAGACCATGTAAGTGCAACTAACATTGGGCAAAGCTGCATATCAGATTGTAGCCTGCTACAGATCACCTACCTTGTCTCAGGAACCTCACTCAGTATTCCTGAGAACAGTGGAAAATATAAAGGTCCTATCAAACACCATTATATGAGGAGTTTACAACTACCCAAACATTGAGTGGGAGAATTATTCATGTACAACGTCCTTTGCCCAATGTTTCCTAGAGTTTAAAAACTCAAACGCCCTGGAACAGCTGGTCACCACACCCACTAGAGGTGACAACATACTGGACCTGATCATCACCAACATGGGGTACCAGTGTTTCACGACAGAGATAAACCCCTCACTGGTAATATCAGATCATAAAGTAATCACACTGGACATCCACATCCCACCCCCCTAGTCAAGGAAACCACCGTGAAGACATTTTCAAAAGCAAACTGCACACTTCCCAAGACCAAAGTGGAAAGTTCCAAAGCCCCCTTGCTATAGGATAATGCTATACAATCTGCCAAATCATTTACAAGTGCATTCTATGAGCATCTACAGGGATGCATGGATCGAGACATCCCAAATAAAACCAAGATGCACTCCTCCAAAAATAAGACATCAATCTGGTGGTCGTCGCCCATAAATAAGCTATACAACAGAAGGAGGAAATTAACACATGATAGAGCAAACTTCACAAAAGGAAAGGCATCACTGATCATTATTAGGAAGAAACAATGATCACTCATAAAATAATCCAATACCAGTTTCTAAAGACAAATTGCCAAGGAATGTAAGAATAACAACCACAAAGCTTTCATTAGCTATACCAAACATTTAGGTGGCAACATCCAAATATGCTGTCAGCTACTGCAAAATGGCAAGAAATACACTGAACCAACTTACATTGCCCACATCCTGGGGGACAGGTTCAGTACAAACTCCCCCTCATCACCCCCAAAAGGGCCTGTGTCCATCCCAGAAGAATGCAGAGTCCCAGACTTCCTGGACATGCAGGTAAAGACAGCCCTCTACAAAGCTAAGAACACAGCATCAATGGGACTGGATGGTGTCCCTGGCTGCATCTTACACCAGCCCCAAAAGAAACTACACCCTCACCTACATTCACTGTCCAGACTCAACCTTACCACAGGCTATGTACCCAAAGAATGGCATACACCAACAGTCATCCAGCTCCACTAAGGGGGTGCCACAACAGAACCTGGAAACAATAGCCCTATAGGCCTACTCAACCTGATCTGCAAAGCTATGGAGCAAATTATCATGGAACCCATAAACAGAGACATTGAGGACCTCCAGACACTGGACTCTACCCAACTTGGCTTTGTTAAAGGCAGATCCTGCCTCCTAAACCTAGTTGACTTCTTTGAAACAGTTACCAAGGACATAGATAGAGGTGGAAGTAGTCCACGCAGCCCACCTGGACCTCACTAAGGCCTTTCAACACCATTCCCCACTCTGGCATCATGGACAAGCTTACCAGCTTGAACAGTAACAGCTATGTCATAGGATGGCTGGCCAACTGGCAAACAGATCAAACACACATGTTCAGAGTTGCGGGTGCCATGTCCGACTCTAAACCAGTCACAAATGGTATCCCACAGGTCTTGGTCCTGGGACCCCACCTGTTCAGTAGATACTGCTCAGAGGTACAGGCAAGCATGGGAGGAGTATGGCTGAACAGGTTTGCAGATGACTGCTAACTGTGGTCCATAATCAACTCTACGGCTGATACAGACATCCTCCAGAAGGGTCTTACAGAGACCGATACCTAGTGTCAAAACAATGCCCTCAAGCAGAATGCCAACGAATGCATAGTCATCTCCTTTGGATAAAACAAAGTGCACACAAATTACCACATAGGTGGTAATCCAGTATGTATGGAGAAAGTAATTATGGCCCTGGAGACCCAGGTAGATAGTAAACTTTTCTTTGATGATCACATGGCCAAAGTGTTTAGAAATTCCTTCTATGTAGCCCACCTAATGTCACCTTATGTAACCCACTTTGTCTAGTCTAATGATGTCACCATCCTACATACCTGTGGAAAGGAGAATTCACAGTCATGTGTATAGCCGCGTCATGTAAATGTGTACTCCTCTAGTATCATAAAGTAGTTAGGTAGGGGTTTGAATCCTGCACTTGACACATGTATCAGAGTGTGTGTGTGTGTGTGTGTGTGTGTGTGTGTGTGTGTGTGTGTGTGTGTGTGTGTGTGTGTGTGTGTGTGTGTGTGTATCTCCTTGGAGAGGAGCAACCTTTTTGGAGACTACTAAAACACCTTAAAAGTGGTATACTCATCTTTGTCAAGTCTGATGATGTCACCATCCTATAAATATACCTGTGGAAAGGAGAACTTCCAGCAATGTGTATAGCATATCGTGTTAATGTGTACTGCTCTATTATCATAAAGTAGTTAGGTAGGGGATTAAATCCTGCACTTGGTGAGTGTGTGTGTGCTCTATGTGTGTGACACTGTTGGTCAATGTGTTGTGGGTTTTGCTTTTACTACTGTATGACATATCACTATGACAACAGTATGTGCATTGCACATGTCAGGTAGCTGTGTGGCAAATACATATACATACATGTGAACTCAATTATTTCATAGGTGGGAACCCTGCTTTCTCCATGAACACATCTGTTATCTTTGCCGGAGTGTGCTGCCACTTTCCAGACCTTAAGTCACATCTGTATGCTTGTGACAAGCCCAGCCACTGCAGTGATCCCTGGCCTAGGTCATCCGTGTCACACACACTCATTACGGTTTCTATTGAATAGTGTGAGTGAGGGTTTATGCCTGAGGTATGTTTCAGACCTTTTCAAATGCAGAAAAGTCTGTCAATGATGGCTATTCATTATAGGTGTACAACAACCTGTGTGGATATGCATGCAGACCCCTTATCACTTATGTGATCCACCGAGGGATTTCAAAATACCTTTGGAAATGTGATTACCAAAGGAGAGATGATGTAACACTTGGCTGCATGTACACATCGGTACCTGTTCAACATGTTGGGGGCTACTACCTATGTGGGACTGTGGGGATACTATGTTTTGTAAAAGTGGATGCACTGAGCCTGAGGCCATGGCTTTGACACCAGGCATCTGTCTCACTATGTATGACTATCTCTCTCTCTCTCTCTCTCTCTCTATATATATATATATATATATATATATATATATATATATATATATATATATATATACATACATATACACATCCATTGGTGTACATATACATATAGGCACATATACAATCCACCTTTCATGGTGAGAATATCAATTATGCAAAATATGTGAGGTATACATAATGATATTGCACAGTCTTGTGAGAAATGCATTTAAGGTGCTCTCATCCCATGTAGCTTAGCAGGCCTCACTGGCTGCAACATTGCAAACTTAACAGATCATACCCACAGTGTTTAACCACCGCATGTCATATACCAGCACTGTATGCTGTCTTGTTTGCCACACACTACAACCTACATACAAATATGCACATAACAACCTTCACCAACATATATCTGTCCACCCTTCACATACAGTTGCAGTATGTCCCTTGCTCTATGCACATGTACAGATGTTAATATATCTGACACATATATATCTCTTCATATGTATGTGCTATACACACACAAGGTCCATACTGTTGTAAGTCCCTGGACCTCACGGCTGACCTGTTGGCCCTTGCTGCAACATGAACAGGTGTCACATGTGAGCACACAGTAATATTAGAGGGTGTGTATATAGCTACAAATGCTAGATTAGCATACTAGCCTGGTACAGCAGTTGCCAATGCTAAGCTACACATTAATATGACTATCATGCATGTGTTACTCTGTCACATCCATGTTTATATAGCTGTTTGTGCTACTCCCCCAAACAGCCATTGTCCACACTACAGTACAGGACACAGATAACATGGATCAGATGTTTGACATTTAATGCTGAGCTACATATGTCACAGTTATGTCCCCCTGCACACAGCTACACACTGATTTGTCCATGGCAGTAGTTATGCTGGACATCTGTGAATAGATACGTACTGCTGCCACATATGGATGTTTCAAAGTATGTCGAGTACTCTTCAAAAACATCTACTACATGCCAGTAAATACATATCTGTTACATACCTTTCCTTTGTATGTGTTGGTATTATTAATTTCCATGTTCCTTTTGCTTTTGAGTTTGCTTTTGCTGTTAATGTCTCTCTCTCTCTCTCTCTCTCTCTCTCTGTCTCTGTCTCTCTCTCTCAGTGTCTGCAAGGGAGTGATTGTGTATGTAGGCAGCAAGTACAGCCTGCTTTTATAGGTATCTGCACATGTGCATGTGATGGCCTCTGCACCAGTTGGTGGCCACCATTTGGTAACTGCATGCAGCCTGCTGTGTGGTACTTGCAGTACTCACTGTCATAGCAACCCAATGCTATAAACTGCTAAGTCAGGTAGACTTAGCCCTTTCAGCTTTCCAAAGTGAGGCTCATACTTGTTTGCTGTGGACACCATTGTTTAAGTCAGAAGGTTGGTATAGTTCTCATATCTGAAGCTAGGGGTGTAGCCAGTGATTTAAATGTTGTACTCAGACCTGAATGTTGCCACTTCCAGTACACACTTGTCAGTGTAGAATTGTACTCACCCCTGCAAATGCTAACACAAGATACATGGGAGTATGTAGTTTCTTTTCCACTTATACAATTAACTGCCATAAAAAAGTTGTTATTAAGATGTATTCTTTTGGCACATGAACTGTTTGTGAACTGCTATACTGTGAATATTAATGTACTCACTTCTGAACAGTTTGTGCTTTCTTAGTGTTGACATTAGCACAGGCTGCTCATGAAAACTGGACAATTCTTGTACTGAGTATGCCTACCTACATCCTTGGTAGACCCTGAACACACAGGTATATTGTACATTTGGGTAGGGATGCAGATGTACAGAGAGCATTATGTATTACTGTGTGAATGTTATCTGGCTGGGCTTAAAGGGTTGCTGTGTACCTGTTAGTTTATCAAGGCAAGTAGTCTGTCTGCATAGCTCCCAACTGTGGACCTATCCAGATGGTAGCCAAATGTTAGCCTGTTATTCTTTGTCTGTGCAACGCACAGGTCTTTTCAGAACTGGTACAATGGCATTGTTACAAGTCAGTTGCTACCAGTAGATGGCTACATCCTTTGGTATTTCAGTGTTGTACTCCTACACAAGGGTATGCTTGTGGAACTCCTTCCAAAGCTATTTGCACAGTGTGTAACAGCAGAAAAGCTGATATGCCTGTGTGTTTCTGTCTCTGCCAGGCCTCTGAAACACTCAGGTACATATTTGAGTCAGGGAAAGGTAGGTAAAAATGAGGTACACCTTCTAAATAAGAGAGACAGTAAGTGGAGACTTCGAGAGAACCAGTGCATATGGATTACTACACCTTTTCTGAAGTACATGCGGTGTCTAACTCTTATTATTGTCATTATTCATTATGTGTAATACCCCACCTTTCTGCCTAACGTCAGTACTTTTCAGAGGGATTCCGAGGGACACAGCTAACATATGTTTCAAAATCAGGGACATCCCTGGAAAGTAGTCACAGTTGGGATGTATGTCCTCTGCCCTAATCAGATATGCCACTGTTCGTCCTGCTATGATACTGTGTGTGGGTTGTAAAGTGCTGCTGTAACATTATTTCCTGCTAGAATGGCTGGTTCTCTTATTACAGTCATGTAATGCAATTCCACAACAACTGCTGGTAAAGTTCCACAGAACAAGTTTTGTGTTATGGCATTCCTATTTTTCCTTTACATTCACTCATTCTGATGCATGATATATTTATTTCAGCATCAACTTGTTCATAGGTTCATAGGTTCATTGGTTCATACTAGGCTATCTGCCCTAGGGCATTTATAAGCCTAGCCAGAATGTGTTTGGCTTTCACCACCCATTTTAAATTTATTTTGCTATGCCCTTTTTCGAGGTTAGTATACTGTGCTTCTGTCTAACAGTGACACAGAAGTGATACCGGGTAAACTCACGATCTCCCATCCACTCATCAAGATTCCTCTTGAAGAGAGTCAATGAGGGACTCTGCCTAACCTGGACTGGGATTTTATTCCAGAGTGAAGGGAGCCTCTGGGTTATGAATCTGTCCCTCCAGCATGTCCTATTTGTTGTATGTCTACTGTGGCTTAGTGGTACTTCATGCAGTCGAGTAGGTCTGGGGTTCGAGACTGACAGAGGTGTTTTATTTTGCTGCTGAGAAGAACAAGAGCCCTGACATACAGAGTGACTAAGGCACTTTTAAGCAGTTGTAAGCGGGTTTTTCGCGGGTTTGTGCGATGCTTAGCAATGCTTAGCTAAGCGCACACAAGCGCACACTCTTGCAAACCCACTAACTACTGCTTAAAAGTGCTTACTCCCGCTAAGCCCCGCGCTCATTTCTTTGAAAGAAAAGAAAATGGGGAGATAGGAAAGTGGTGAAAAAGGGGCACAAAGAGGGAAAGACAGTAGGGAAACCAGCTCGGGATGTGCAGGATGGGTGTAGGGAAGGTTCATAGATGCTCATTTCTTTACCAGCAACAGCTGTGCATATGCAAGAAATTTGGATGGAAATATGAAACCTTCCACCCCTGAGAGAGGGGTGAGGACAACTAAGTATGTTGTACTGCCAATTAAATATCAGTTTATGTGTCCAGTTGACATGTGCGCAAAATGGGCAGCTATGTATGGGGCGTAATTTTTTTTTTTTTGGGAGCAGATTGCCCTTTTTTTTTTTTCAGGTGAGAGTGGAATGTGGAGTAGGGGAAGTATGTATATTTGTGGAGGTAAACAGACAAGACAAACAAGACGCATATAGGGGTGGAATATGATACATGTGGTGGGTGACCTCCATTGAAGGGGAAGGATGTTTGGAAATCGCAAACCCATTAGCCCACAGATGACAACAGTGGAACTGAGATCCCCACCCATGGGCAGTCACCACTGCACCTTCATAGCCCAGAGGGTGGCTGTGCTGGGAGCTGCGTAGAAGTGCAGGCTCACCCATGAGTCATGCCACTCGTGCCTCAAGCTGGCATAGAGGATCAGTGACTGAACACTCGATCTCCCTACGCACCACAGCCCGGACCGTTCGGAGGGTGATAGGTGGCCCTCCTCCGGCCACACTTGCATGGGGGGTGAGACCCATCCCCTGCAGTGCTTCCACCCGAAGGCAGCACAGGGCCAATGGAGGAGGAGGTCTGGGGCTCGGCGCCGGTCCTGCTGGTGCCAGGTACCATCACCAGCTGAGGTGGGACAGGTGGGTCTGCTGGGACCGGCCTTCCCATATGTTCTATGTTTAGGAGGATTTAATGACAATATGGGTTTGTAACAGCCAACAGCATTCCAAATTAGTTGTAACAGCATGCAGTAGTATTCCCATTAACCCAACACACCAGAGTTCCAACAGTTGAACAGCAAGCATAACACATGCATATATAGAACAACAGTGGACATTCCAACAGCATGCAGGATTGATTGGTGGCAACAGGCCACCAAGATTATGGTATGTGAAGAGGGCACATGCATCAAAGTAATGCAGATATTTATAAACCAATAGGACATATGTCCCAACAAATGTTTTGAGATTAGACATACCCATTGAGGTGTGGAATTGCATTGTTTATGCACATACAGTAGGGTGTAAAAAGATACCTCCATTAACAACTTATATATACTTATAGTTTACACTACATTCCTATTGACTGCAGGTATATATCCCCTACATGTATTATTACACTAGGCAATGTCCGTTAAATTGTGAAATGGGTTTTGCTAGTTCTTTATATACCTGACCTGTATCTGACATACAAACTGTCCAGGATGCAGATGTTACTGCTACGTATTTATATATTTAATTTATATTTATATATCTACATATCTAGATGTGTTCAGGTGACATTATCAGTTATATTTTAACAGATCCCTACATTTCTAGCAGCACACTGACATTTCTGAGGAACACAATAACAAGCTACTCATGTGCCAGATTAATCTGTACATGCCGGCCATGAATCAACAGTTGAGGACTGTATATATGCTTAACAACTACTGGCACTCCCTTCATCCACTTTATATGGGCCTACCCAAGAGTGGGTTGACAGCGCTTAATACAACAGTACTATTTCTATAATGCAAGAGTACAACAACATATCAAAGAAAGTGACACGGACACAGTCCAGGAATTATACCTTTATTAATTACATTACACACTTTTCTAGAGGCTCTCTCATTTTATTTGATATATCAGTGTATGCAGAAGACTTATTCAAGATGTATTATACCTTTATTAATGGGTTACAACACTCTTTTTCAGGTTTTCTCACTTATTTTATATAACAGTACATGCAGAGAAATTATTCAAGACTTATTATATCTTTATTAATGGGTTACAACACCCTTTTTCAGGCTCTCTCACTTATTTTATATAACAGTACATGCAGAGAAGTTATTCAAAACTTATTATACCATTTTTATTGGGCTATAACACTCTTTTTCAGGCTCTCCCACTTATTTTATATAACAATACATGCAGAATAATTACTAACCTGCCTGGTGGCGCAGCCTTAGCAGCCTATCTGCATAGGCTTGCTGATTCGCAGCACGGAGACCTGCAGCTGTGAAGTAAATGAAGTGATATTGAGACATACCTATTCATAATATAGACTACAATAGCAATTTTTACATACTTCATTCCATGGCTACCTACTCAGTAGTGGAGCATTTTCCATCCCACGGGCCTCCTGTATCCACTGGTTCAGTTGGTCCTCCTTGCGTCTCTTCAGGTCTGAGTAGTGGTGTCTGACCTGCTCACCAGTCCGAGGGACACCTGTGGAACTGGTGAGATCATGTGCTAGACAGTTACAGGCTTCCACTTTGTATTCAGTGCCCTGAAACTGGCCCTGTAGGAGTCTCTCATCATGATTATGGACAAGGAGCCAAACCATTACTTTTGACTCCTCAATGCCCCACCGTTACATTCGAAATCGAGAGCCCTCTCCAACACTGGCCATGCTGCCTGCAGATGGGAGCTACAACCCGTTATGGCAAGTATTCCCACCTATGTGGCTTAAATATGCCTCATTTCCCGGCACTTATTTGCGATTGGCCTGTTTTTAAAAATTTCAGCTGAAAGCACACCTGCTTAGCACTGGGTAAACTTTCAGTGATATATATGTGTGTGTTGAAATTGCATGCATATCAAAAGCTGTCATGGCTTAGTGGTTCAGTACTGTGATTATGGTGCACGGTATCCCGGGTTTGAGGCTTGTCATTGCTTTTTATTTTACTACTGGTCAGACCAGCTAGGAGGTATGGCTTTGTTTAGCCGACTTTGCTCAACTTTGCCCAACGTTGCTCTACGTTGCTCTATGGTGCTCTACATTGCTCGACATTGCCCGATGTTGCCCGACATTGCGCTAGTTAGCGCAGTGCACAGCTATGCCCAAATATGTTCTGTTTGCGCTAGTTGGCGTGATGCGCGGCTACGCGCAAAGCCATTGCGCTAGTTAAAGCAGTGCTAAACTATGAGAATTTATACTTAAATGTGCTTAATACTAGTAAACTTTGCTTAGCAGTGCTTCACATTGCTTAAGATATGTTACTTATGCATTCATCAGTATGCATAACCATTTCACCTTCTTCTATATATATATATATATATATATATATATATATATATATATATATATATATATATATATATATATAAAATATCGTTCAGTACTACATAGGCCATTTCAATGCTTTTTACTAAAATTTAAAACATAAATGTCAGGAATTATTTTTATATACAGATTTCCTACAGAAAATAGAAAGGGGAGTGGTGGGACTCGAACCGGGAATGCCTCCTCTTTGTGCGAAGGCTCTACTACTACGCTATTGCTATTTGGCTTAATTTGCATATAAGTTTCTTATTATCCTCTTCCATGTCTAAACTGCTAACTGTAGCTAAGCAATGGGCAAACCCGTGCAAACACGCACAAATATGGGCAGCTATATCAGGAATAATAAAAACAATAAAAGTTTTACATTTTCTAATTGTACAGGGGTTTTGAATGTGGGGGAGTGTAGTGTTGGGTATGTACACATTTGAGCGGACTCGCTCATGTCGTTTAACATTTGCCAATTGAGGGACTTGCAGGGGCGTGGATTTTTGGACTGCTCGGCAGTCCGACACACCCCCTGCACTCGTGCACACTCCGTGTTAGCCTTAGAGTTGAGTCAGTGCACCCTCATGAATATGCATGGCACGCTGATGTCTTACTCTTAGGCTGCAGTTTCCATGTAAGACTTATTTAGTCTTACACGGAGGATTAGTGAATCCCGGGGGGTATGTAGAACTCTATTACAACCAGTCAATATATTACAGCTATACCAAAGGTTTTGCTCACAAGCATGTAACAGGATGGCAGCTACATCAAAGATCTTTGGTTTAGAAAATTCCCTCCTACCTCTGTTAAATGTTATTGCTGTTAGATGCATTTCTTGTTAATCACAAATGTCGCCTTATATTATATAATATTTACTATACTATGCTAAGTTGTGCTATCTGAAAAGTGATGCTTTTATTCTGCATTAATCTTTGCTATGTAATTGTACTGGAAACTGAATGTAATGCATTGCTTTGGAAAAAGGAAGATCATGGTGAAAATTAGGAGGTATAATGACTGGTCAGGTAAGAACTCCCTCATCAATCTAAACAAGAAACTTGGGGCCTTATCAAGTCTACCAAAGCCATATCTAGGTAAAAGTAGCCTCCCAGGCCAAGGATATCATAAAGATTTCCTCAGCTATGTCCACAACCTCAAAGGCAATACACAACAACATTCTGAAATAATTGTAAATGGAGACATCTAAACAGAACTGGAATATACAGAAAATCTACTGTCTGGCAAATTTAGCTCCAGTTTTATCCCCATCTCCCCCACACACCCCCAGGAAATGCCCGCAACCATAAATTACCCTAATGTCACTAGGGAACAGGTCTTCAAGGTACTCTCCAAGGCCAAGAACACTGCATCGATGGCTACCAATAATATCCCAGGATGCATCTTTAATAGCATGAAACATAAAATATTGGGCCACTAGATTTACTATTTAAACACAGCCTCCAAATAGGCTTTATACTGAATGAACGGTTATCTCACTGCACAAGGATAGACCATCCATGGAGCTAGGGAACTACTGAGCCATAAGTTTGACTAGACTAATAAGTAAAGCCATGGAATGAATAATCATGGATATATTAAATGACAACATAGGAAATGTACTGGCACTAGATCTAATTCAGTCTGGTTTCATCAAGGGCAGGTCATGCCTACTCAACATGGTGGATTTCTTCGAGAAGGCCGCCAAAGCAATGGACAAATACAAGATGACGTATAATGCCTAGCTCAGTCTGGCCAAAACATTTGACACAATGCATCACTTGGACATTGTAAACAAGCTCATTGAATTAGGCATTAACCCCTACATCACCCACCAGATAGCCAACTTCAAGAAGTTAGGATAAGGGAATTTGCATCTACAAAAAGGCCATTTACTAGTGGAGTGCCTCAAGATTCTATGCTGAGGTTGCTGCTATTTGGCATCTATTTCTCTAAAGTCAAGATTAATATCAAAGACTTCTGGTTGACCAGGTTCTCAGACGATTACAAGTTAGGTGCAGCCATTGAATACCCCAAGACACAAATACGCTCCAAGAATGCCTGAAACAGACTAATAACTGGTGCCATAGTTACAGTCTTAAATTCAATACTCAGAAGTGCATAGTAGTATTTTTTAGAAAGAAAGCCACTCCCACAAATTATTAAATTGAAAATACACCCCAAAGAGCAGACCCAGTAGTCAAGGATTTGGGAATGCATGAGGAGAGCTACTTGGCCTTTGATCATCATGTGTCTACAGTTGTAATGAAATCATTCTATGTTGACAACTTAGAAGCAAGGGTAGGGCATCCAGGTCCAAAGATATCATTGTTCCATTGTACTCTGCCCTCATAAAACCAATCATTAAAAAAATGCCCCATTTGCCATGTACCTGACTAAGTATATGCAGCAACTGGTGCATTTACAGAGGTTCCTCACAACAACAACGCAATGTTTTGAAAACAAGCCCTATGCAGATTGCCTCAAAAATTGTCCTTATACTCAATCTCCTACAAACTGCTGAGAGGCGACCTATGCGTGGCATACAAAGTATCCTCTGATTCAGCCTTAATGGGCCTGTTGCACATCTGGAAAACAAATAGCATCAGAAATACCAATTCTAGGGATCTAAACTTTATTTGCAACGTAAATAGGACATAATGGAGGGGTAGGTATGTATCTTAGAGGCTAATCCTTGTCTGGAACAAGCTTCCCATCAGAGTGAATCAAAGTTCTTCCTTGCACTTATTCAAGCAAAACTTGTATCAATTGATGGAGAGTTGCAAATTTACCCCAGGTATGGCACCTATGTCTGTATTATTGAGAGGATGTTTGTAAATGCTTGTGCACTCATGCTTAAGTTTATATACCCCCACATAACCTAAGGGACTAAAACATTTCCTATATTCTGGGAAATATGGCTAGACTTAAAAAGGTACTTGAGGGTCATTATCTTAGTATTCTCCTATGATCCTAACTTGTGCCTGTATATTGGCTTGAGTCATGACTGAAATGGTCTTGAACAAATTCAGTTATCTGATTAACAAAGCTAAAAGAATTAATAAAGAAATGCATTGTTGAAGAAAGCATTTGCGTTAAAATAATGTTGATGGAATATGTAATACATGCATAATTGTGGCTGTTTATATATGATATTTGCAATATTAACATTTTCAGAGTTTCTAAGTTCTGTTGAATATTAGAAGGAAGAAAGTTAAAAATAAAGAGTAATGCTAGGAAATGAAAATAAAAATACAGAGACAGAAAAATAATTTGAAAGTTGCTGAGAAAGGGAAGTTAACTCATTACATCTGAGTGACACCTCCAGGTGCATCTGCAGTTAACTCCTACTGACGCCTCTAGGTGTCCAATATTGCTTGTTCATATTTGTATCAATAATTTCCAAACCATGCTATGTACAAAGTTTTAAAAGATTTCTTCTTAAAGCTTACACAATGGCAAACTCAACTGCATTAATATTTGACTACAGTCTAAAGCAGGTAAAGAGATATTAACTGTTGTTTTTATGATATGAATTTATATAGATATAATTTTCAAATTTTTCTAAATATCTCAACAATCAAGTACACAGAGAGAACTCCTTAGTCTCATATGAAAGCTCTCAGCTAGGTGAATAAAATGCTGCTGACAATATGTGTGTAACGTATGTGGTTGCTGAGATATTGTAAGTTGTTTACAAAATATTACAAATATAATAGTTATTGTGTTTACTGTGACTTTAAAATACAGTTTTAGACCTGGAACCTAAAGAATGCTACCACTATAAAAATAGTTTGTGCTGAAGGGCTTGCCATTAATACTTCTTTCATAACCCTTATGGTTTTAGAGATATGAATATCTGTTTGAAATGTGAGGACATAATTTGATTCTGTTAAAAGGCTTAGACTTCACCCATTGAAAGTTACAGTGCAAACTTCCTGAGATCCATGAAGACTGAGAAACGTACACCAAAACTAGTTCACAAGCACTGAGATTCTTGGATTTTGTCTATACAAAAAACCTTGAACAAAGTCTGAGTACCCATTAGGGGAAATAACATCTTGGATGTTGTCCATCCCTTGCGTATCTTCATCACTTGTTAAGTCTGGCCATAAAGCAGTCTCGTTTGAAACAAAATTGAAAGTAGAGATCCTTTTTACCTAAGGTATCTTTAGAAATTTCTTTAAGACAAACTGCCTAGTCCTAAGTGATACACTGGCAAGCTTCAAATCACCACCAAGCTCAATTAACTCTGCTGAATATGCAGAAATGTACACCAATGTCAAAAGGCTTAGGCTCCGCCCATTGGAGGTTACAGTGCAAACTTCCTGAGCTCCATGAAGACTGAGAAACGTACACCAAAACTAGTTCAGAAGCACTGAGATTCTTGGATTTTGTCAATACAAATACCCTTGAATAATTAGAGTACCCACTAGGGGAAATAACATATTGGATGCTGTTCATCCCTTGCGTAACTTCATCACTTATAAATGAATAAAAGGCAAAGGGTATTCACCAGACCAATTTATTGTAAGCTCTTTCAAACGCAAAAATATGCAAACTTCTTCAGACAACATAAGACAAAGACTGCAGCGTTTAAATAAACCACCAAAGATGACGCCATCATTCAGTCAGATACAATTAAAGGCACAAACCTTCCCTAAAAGCATATGTAAAATATATATATATATATAAGGTAGCAACCTGTTATATAACAGTAAAAGTATATACAAAAAATAAAAACATATCTAGTATAAAAATCACATTTTGTATACCAGTCTATATGCAAATGGATGCTTCTTAACGTCTTTCTAAGGGCTTCAATTTAAGCAAACACTTCAAAAAAACTGGATTCATTCAATCCTGGAAACATATAGGCATTTGTTAAAACCTGCCACCATAGCTCTCTCATTTCTAACCTAAGAGACCAGGATCCCCCTCTAGGGTTTTCCTTAACCTGCTCTATAGCAAGAAACAGGAAACAGTGGTCATTATATTCATTAATGTGCTTAGCTAGAGTGTTGGTACAATCCCTTTTAAGAATACTATACTGATGCTCATAAATCCTTTGTTTCAAATGTCTTTCAGTTTTACCTATATAAAACTGGGGACAATGCTGACATTTGGCCAGATAAACAACCACAGAACTATTGCAATTGTACCTGCCATTGATTGAATAGGTGTGGTGCCCTACTGCAAATTTATTCAAAGTCTTAATATATTTACAATAATTACAGCTGCCACATTTAAACAAACCCCCAGTCCTATACGTGACGTGGGTAATCCTCTCAACTATATTCTTAAGGTTATAACCCCACTTATAGACAACTTTTGGGGCCACGGGTACCCTTTTCGTTAGGTGAGGATCATCAATCAAAACAGCCCAATTTTTATGAAGAACGTGTCTCACATATCTAGTATCAAGAGAAAAGGGTGTGTAAATATCAAAGAGAAACTAGAATCATTGTTCTCATTCAAAGGGCTGCTATGTTGTACCAGTTCTGACAACTGTTCATGTTCTAGTAATATACCCTTGTTGAGTATAGGTCTAAATCATCCTGAATCACATTTGATACTAACCTCACCAACTAATTCATCTATCAAAGGAGGTGGGTATTCTCGAGCCACAAACATCTTTTTAAGGGTCTCACATTCATCCAAAAAAATCATGTTGTAAAGTGCTCATATGGGCTGCCCTCACAAGTTGTCCCTTGACAACACTCCGTTTTCGATAATATGGGTGGGAGCTGTCGAAATGTAAAAAACAGTTAGAATAAGTTGGCTTACAATAAATCTTAGCTGTAGAACAACTATTAACTTTATCCTTAGTTAGAAAAACATCAAGAAAGTATATGCTATTGGTGTTAAATTCATAAGTAAACATCAAAAAGCTGGTTAGCTCAGATAATTTCTCAGCAAATTCAACAGCATTATTGTCATTATCTTTAAACAATACAAATATATTGTCCAGATAACGAGTATACTATACAACATGTTCCCTAAATGTGTCATGGCAAAATAAAATTTCATTCTCCCAATAAGCCACGACACAATTTGCAAAGCTCCCACTGCATGGAGAACCCATAGCTATCCCCAATTTTTGGAGATGTATGTCCCCCTCAAAAAGGATATAATTGTTGGCCAAAATGATCTCCAGTAGATATTCATTCACATTAATTTCATCCTCTGCAATCCCAACCCTGTGAAAAACTCCCAGGTCCAGCAGATGCCCAAAGTTTGAGGGATAATGGTGTACAGATCACAAATGTCGATGGTTAAAAAATTAACATCCCCATTGAAGTCTAAGCTGTTGAGTGTCTTCAAAAAGTCCCAAGAATCATGACAAATTTGGGACTGACCAATCAAATATTTCTTTAACTTCATGTCAACTACCTTAGCACAACCGTAGGTAATACTATTTTGGCCATCAACAATAGGGCAAAAGGGTGGATTACTCAAATTTTTGTGTAACTTGGGGAGACCAAACATGACGGGTGTCACTGGGGAAGGGATAGTAAGATAATTAAAGGTATCCAAATCAACCATACAGTCAATAAACAAATCATTCAGCAAACCCCTAATACGCTGATATGCACCATGCAATTGGTTTATAGATGCTTTTTCATGACTATCTGTACGTAAAATGCTCGGCATTCTTTTGTTGTAATCATCCTCAGTCATAAGTACCAAGCCACCCCCTTTATCAGGTTTTAGTACGTGGATGTTCTGAGCCTTTAAAAGATTTAAAGCATCCATTTGACTTTCAGACACATTAACTCTACTAGCAGCTTAAGATTTATAATAATTTTCATTCAGATTTCTCAAATCTAATTCACCGAGTTTCTCAGAAAGAAACAAAGAATTATGCAAAGGTGGATTGAAAAGACTGGAAACACGGCATTTAGTATTCAGACTAGTAGTGGCTCCCCAACAAACAGTTCAAGTTCAATTTTCAAACAAAAAGTTTTAAATCTAATAAGGTTTCCACTAAATTCATGTGTCTGGTCTGGATGACACAAATGATAATCCCCCTAGATAAAACATCAATAACTTCATAAGGCACATCAACTTCAGTAAAATTATATATTTTAAAGTCACCTGTGCTGTTAACAAGAGTTTGTGGGTAGGAATCAACAAATAAATTGTTAAATTCAGTCACTCCACAGCCCAGGATCATCTCCGTCACCAATTGTTCCTCCTGGTGCGCCGTGGGTTGGAATTGCTGATTCTTGGCCCCAAATTGTTGATGACGTGCCATTCTGAAAACCTGCCCAATTAGGCCCATTATTTGCATCCCTTTGTTGGTTTCTCAGCCATTGGCTATGTCTGGGAGCCATGCCTGAGCCGATATTCAGTCCATCAGTAACATCCACATTGTCGGTTAACCCAAAAGACACAGACATATCCGAACTCCTCCCTTCTCCATTAGGGGGCAAATTTGGATTCAGGAAGGGATTTTCTGACAGTAGTAACAGTCAAGGGTGGAAGAGGATAGGCTGTCCCATTGTTGTAATCCCTTTGATCACGTGATGTGATTTTTTTATACTAGATATGTTTTTATTTTTTGCATATACTTTTACTGCTATATACCAGGTTGCTACCTTATATATATATATATATATATATATATATATATATATATATATATATATATATGTGTGTGTGTATATATATATATATATATATATATATATATATATATATGTGTGTGTGTGTGTATATAGATTTACATATGCTTTTAGGGAAGGTTTGTGCCTTTAATTGTATCTGACTGAATGATGATGTCATCTTTGGTGGTTTATTTAAACCCTGCAGTCTTTGTGTTATGTTGTCTGAAGAAGTTCGCATATTTTTGCGTTCAAAAGCGCTTACAATAAATTGGTCTGGTGAATACTCTTTGCCTTTTATTCATTTATCAGTTTGGTTTGTTTTTGTTTTTGGTATCTTCATCACTTGTTAAGTCTGACCATAAAGCAGTCTCGTTTGAAACAAAATTAAAACTAGAGATCCCTTCTACCTAAGGTATCTTTAGAAATTTCTTTAAGACAAACTACCTAGTCCTAAGTGATACACTGGCAAGCTTCAAATCACCACCAAACTCAGTTAACTCTACTGAATATGCAGAAATGTCCACCACCACACTATACCAATGTGTAAACAGTTGCATAGATGCAGCTGTATCCCAGAGGAAAAGTGCAGGGCAAACCACATAAACAAACCCACATGGTCGAACCATGAAATCAACAAGCTTTATAATAAAAGGAAAATCATTTTGAACACAAGTACATATGTACCTTGCCAAGCACATGCAATGGTTGGAGAGACCACAGAGGTTCCTGACCAGGAAAATGCAGGGTCTCAAACACCTATCCTTTACAGATAGTCTAAAAGCCCTGTCCCTCTACTCAGTCTCATACAGACTGCTCAGAGGAGACCTGTGTCTGCCATGCAAGACCATTTCAGATCCAGCCTTGATGGAGTTACTGCATATCCATAAGACAAACTCCACTCGCACAACCTGCATGCAAGGCCTTAACCTGGTCTGTGACATTAATAGAACTTGTTGGCAGGATAGATTTGTGTCCCAAAGACTCTCCCATCTGTGGAATAGACTCCCTCTACATGTCAAGCAGAGTACCTCTCTAGCCCTCTTTAAGAGGAACCTGGACAAAGGAAACAGGTGCTGACTTTGAGGGGACATTGGCAAAATTCTTGGCTAGGCTTATAAATGCCTCCAGGCCAATAGCCTAGTATCATCTTATGAACCTATGAACCTAAGAATAATTCCCAAAATGTTAGAGCCCTTGTCACTGAAATAAACCAACAACTCAGGAACTTAGTAAAATCCACCAAAGCCACGTTTGAGGCTAAAATAGCTACCCAAGCCAAAGTCAATCACAAGGCATTTTTCAGTTATGTTCATACAAAAGCACAACACACCAATGTGTTGAGCTGACTGTAAATGATGTTACCTACACTGTGGCTGAAGATATAGCAAACCTACTGACCAATAAATGTAACTCTAATTTTACCACTCTCTCCCCTCCATCTGTCCCTCAAGATATACCTGAAACTGACTGACCTCCAGCTATCACACAATACTGCATTGATGGTACTGACAATATCCCTGGATGCATCTTAAATAACATGAAGCTCAATTTAGCGAAACCCCTAACAACATTGTTCAGCCTCAGCCTCTATACAGGTTTTATACCAAATGAATGGATAACAGCTACTATTATTCACCTGTATAAGGGAGGACCTTCCACAGACCCATAAGTCTGAACAGCCTCATATGCAAAGCCATGGAAAGACTTATCATGAAACTAATCAGTCGGGATATAGAGAACCTCCAAACACTAGACCTGTCTCAGTTTGGATTCCTCAAAGGCAGGATATACTTACTCAACCTGATGGACTTTTTGAACAGGTCACCAAAGCAATGAGTGAAAGCAAAACAAGACACACCACATACCTCATGCTGACCAGAGCTTTTGACATAATTCCCCACTCAGGCATAGTAGAAAAACTGTATATATGAAAAGGCCAGGAACCACCACAGCAGCTGAGGTAAAAATCTTTAATCCAAACATAACAGTACAGCAATGCACAAAAATAAAAACAAAAATAAAAATGGATAGTTAATTATAGGTGAGCATTTTCACTGTAACAATTACCGCTTCTTCAGACCTAACAGAAGTGTGCAAACTCAACAAATTCAAATCTAAGATACCTTTGTAAAATCATTGACAATACTTCCCTAAGAGATTACTCAGTTGTTCAGAATCTGGGAACTTATGCGGACAGTCACATAACTTCTGACCAACATGTGTCTATTGCTGTAAGAAAGTCCTTCTATATTGCACAACTTATAAACAAAGGGATTGTGTGTAGATCTAGGGATGTCCTTGTCCCCCTTTACTCAGCCCTCATTAGGTCAGTCATCGAATATAATGCTCCGTTTGGCAACGTATCTCTCCAGACTCATGCAACAACTGGAACACCCACAAAGATATCTTACTAAAAGGATAATGGATCTCAATAACATGTCCTGCATGGACCAGCTCAAAAGTCCTGTCACTATACTTGCTATCCTGCAGAGTGTTAAGAGTTGACTTGTGTCTGGTATGCAGGCAGCCTCCAGCTCATTATTGATAAATTTACTGCACATCAGCAAGTCAAATGGCATCACAATTACTTGGTCTAGGGATGTAAACCTTTTCTGCAACATCAGCACAATGGTTTGCTGGGTGAGGTGTGTTTTGCTGAGGATACCACTAATATGGAACAAACTCCCCATCCACATAAAACAAAGCTCATCCTTGTACATTTTCAAGCTTTACTTAGATCTATGAATGGGAAACAGAAAATATACCTGAGGACTTCCCCTTGTACTACTAATGGACAGAGGCAGCCCAAAATAATTTGTCCCATGCATGGGTCCCCTCACATTATCTATGTTGTGATCCCATTAATTCGTATTAGGGGTAATATATAATTATAAGCCATGTGATGGGTAAAGACTATCTATTACCCAATGGGATAGGTTATTTTCAGCACAAAAAGGAAAACTGGCTAGGCTTAAAATGGTCTGCAAGCAGTTAGCCTAGTACTTAGCTATGAACATATGAACAAATAGATCATAAGGCCTAGAATATGCTAGATGTAGATGTGATAGATGATGAAGGGCTGAGTGTAGGTTTGAGTTTTTGAATGTGGAGAAGGGACTCTTCAAATTTTGGTAAGTTAAAAGATACATGGATGGATGGGCACTGGGCAAAAATATTAAAATTATTAGGAGTGGAATAATGTCATAAGTGGGGTAGGTGATCATGCTATTGAAAAATGTTTGCATTAATTAAACATTTATTCTTCCTAATTCTTTACTGTTTATGGTATTATGCCATCATAAATGGATTATCATACACACTGGAATCTAGTGCTGGATTCCATAAGGCAGTATAATGGAAGAGAACAGTCTTTGCAATATCAGCGCTTCTACACGAACAACCAAAATCAACTTCAACCCCCTGGGATGATATCATCCTAGGAAATGAGATGCAGCCATTTGAATATCTCACAATGCCAAGTAATTGAAGTGAATGGGGGACCTGCTACATTCAAGGTAATTGACTGCTACAGTCAAGGTAATGAAATTCACCATTATGCTGTGTTAGTGAACCTCATTAGCTTTTCTGAGTATAGTACTGAAACTGCCTATAGACTCAGAGGGGGAGCTGAGTTTTTGTAAAGTCCTCAGCTGCAGCAACTTCATCTATATGTTGAACTTGGTATCATAGACAAGGGACCTACCTGCAAAACCAAGGTTAGCACCCAGTCTGAACTGTCCAGCCATGAGGTTGTCCAGCACAAGAATTCTACCTGTAAGGCAGACTGATGAGTGTAGGCAGGACGTCTGGCTTGCAGCTTTGACATTCACTCTGTCCAGGAAGAGGGCCAGGAATGTGAGACCACTAATCCAGCAGGGAATTAAATCTATTTTTATCAAAAGAAACACACCAAGTGCAGGAAAATGTATCCGTGGATAAAAACTTCAAGAAAAATAATAAACAACTGAACATGGTAAAAAGTGAAAATCATATTTATTTATCATTTTTGCCTAAAGAGGTCTTTTTAGTTTGAAGATTAAAGCACTTGATAAATAAGGTTTCTGCTTTTCATAGGGTCCAGTGGTTTATTATTTTTCTTATTTTTTATAAAACACTTAAATGAGTATACCCAGAGTCATTCAGGGCTTGTGCTACACACAACTTTGCAATCACGTGTTTACAGACATGACTCCCATGACTCCGAATACCTTCAGTACAGCTCTGCCTGTATGTAGAAGTAGGTACTGAAATCACTCTGGCTTTCCATCAGGTACTGGTCTGAACAGGCATATTAAATCAGCAAGCAAAGAAGAATAGTATTGCTGGAACTGAATTCATCCTCAAACCTTGGTCAATACTTTCATGTGATGGACCTTGTTTTCCAAAATCTCAGGAAGACAACACTGGTATGCAGACTACATTTTATATATCATGGAGAAAGGTAGATCAAAAATAAAAAAAGCAAAGTCTTGGTGCACAGGTCCCATGATAAAAAAAAAAATGCCCACCCGGTGTACAAACACTGGTGCCTGGAAAAAAAACAGCAGTGTAGAGTCCCAGGAAATGGAAACATTCCTACCACAGGTTTAGGTCAAGCTCAGGTGGACGGTGCTCCCCTTTGGTAGAAGGAAGAAGTAGTCCACAAAAAAAAATAAAATAACTGACAGGTCAAGCCAGAGGCATAGAGATAATAAAGTATTCCATTTAGAATAAAGGTGAAATTATGTATTTTTTCTGCAAAGAGATGATAAAGTAGACTGTTTTGAATAAGGATTAAAATATGTATTATTTCTATGACAGAAGAAACCCAGAATTTCCAGGCTGGGGATTTGTAGTAAGAGATAAATTACAGGAAAAAAATATTTGCACAAGAGAAACTGTTAAAAGCTACAGATAAAAACTGAAGTGCCTTAATGCAGCAGATCAGGGGAAAACATTGGGCCAGATTCCAAAAGAAAGTTGTGGACAGAGCAGCCCACCAAAGGAAGATGCAAGCACAACAGCAGTGGATGCAGTTTCATAACATATGCTAAAACAAGACCAAGTAATTATCTATTCAGCATAGGATTATTGCAGATTCAGTGCAAGCCCACTGGATTCCAAAACACAATGGGTGCTCCCAATACAATTAAATCCAACACACTTTGAAAGCACTTTGGCAGAGGTCACATGTGATGAATATTAATCTGACTATATTTTGCAAATTCTTGGGTACTACTGTAGATTCCAAAAACATAACACCAGTATTTAATGCACCACAGCAGGCCATGGTGTTGCAAGCCATAATTGAGGACGGTCTGCAAAGGTGTCCCAGAAGGCAGCCATCTGGGTGCAGAGCCAGGCTACTGTTAAGGCAGCTCAATGAACAGGAAATAATAGGTAGAAAGATACAGAATAGATAGCGAGATGATGCTGGATGCATTCACCACACATATATACTCATAATCTGTGGGGTAATCTAGTACTGGTAGAAATAAAAGTGTCCTTGAAAATGGGTACACTAGCCTCTGGGACATTTTAACAGCATGTGGGAGATGCAGGAGGAATTTCCCAGAGACATGCCATTCACATTCTCTCACAGTTCCTGGCAGAAATGTGCACCAAGGTGCATGAATATATCCATTTCTCAACAAGAGCCATGGCGTGCAGAAATATCATATAACAGTTCTATGCCATAGCCAACTTCCCCATGTCTTCAAAGCAATAGACTGTACCTGCATACCAGTCAAAACACCATCTGTACTTGATGATGAATGGTGCATGAAAAGAAAGGGATGGCCATCGCTCATTTGTCAGGTGATAGCCAAACAATTGCCTCAGGAAGCAAGATAATTAAATATTCCTTCTCATCCACCTGAAAACAGGTGACTGTTAATACACATTGGAGCCTTGGCTAATGACACCATGCAGAGACCCATCAACCTCTGCTGAGGATTGCCTACAACAGAGCACACACAACACAAAACACCATTGAGTGTATGTTTGGCATGCTGAAATCAAAATTCAGATGTCATACCAAAACAGGTGTCACAGATAATCATAACGTGTGCCATGCTTTACAGCAAGATAACATCAAAACATGGTAGCCTGCTGGCGTGAGTGACCTACCCCAAGAATCCCAAATATCTGATGTTCATCTCTCAGACCTGTCACAGGATGATCAGGAGGACACAGTGGTGAGAAGATATAGACATGGGTGATGGAAGATGAGGTCATGTATCCTAGGTTAGGCAACATGGCAGCATCTGACACACACCTTTGAGTAATGACAAGCCACACTTACAAACATATACAGACTGAATAGTGATGGTTATGTATTGCCTCACAACAGCAACGCAGAGCACAGCTAACATGAAGACACCATTAGTTGTCCATATTGAACATCATACCCAGCAGAAGCCTGTGATATGCCTGTAAGAACATATACACAACACTCACAAAAGGCCACATCTGGATGTATGCAGAGAAAACATCACCACAGGAAGTCTTTCTGCAAGATACATCATCAAACAGGGCTACAAATGTGTGGCACATATGAGGTGTGCACAACAGAAGGTATGGTAATACAGGTATGATATCATCATTCAGATAACTAGCATGGGAAGGCAGCAGTAAAATAGTCAGTACCACAAAAAATCTAGGTCTGTGCAGTGTATGGGAATATGTCAACACAAGTATAAATGAAATTGAGGGACTGTACACTAACACTGACACATCACACGTAGCATTGTGTGATGTGTAACACTGTAGTACAACACAGTAAACAGCATACAGTGGCATGAGTAATTATAAACATCTCAAGGACTAGCCAAAATGAAAAAAAGCCTCACATCCCATGCCTGACATGGAATGTTGCACATAAGTCAATGCTTTGATGCAGAGGTTACTGCTGCAACAATCCTGTGGCATCAGACATTTGAAAATCCACCTACAGATTGATTAGTCAGCGGTCAGCACAGTAATCTTCACTGCCACAAGGCCAGAATGACACAAAAGGACACACATTGGATAGTGCGACTTTAAAGGAGTCTAGAATACCCACACTGATGGGTTATACAGCAGTCCTGGCTGCCCCTGCCACGTTTAGAAATGCTCAGCCCATGGTGCTGTATCAAGGACCTGGATGTGGTGACACTAGGATTTTTGGATGCAGAGTGGGCTGGAGCAGTACTGCGATGTGTCCATCAAGACAAATATCTATGCATATTCATAGATGTAATTTGTTTGACATCCATCAATTCACACAATCACAGTGAAGATCAGTTAAGTAGGTTATTAGGGTTCTGGTTTGCACTAAGGTGATAGTTGTAGGTTAGAATCTAGCTTATTCCTATTTGTCTGCAGTAATCTTCATGTGTGCACATGAGTAAAATATAATGACCAAATATGCAAAATGTCATATTGTATGGCACTGCTTGCTTTCATGTGCTAAAACTACTTTTCACTGTTTTTTTTTCTGCACATAGCAGTCATTATGTTCTGAACGTAAGCAATATTTCTGTTGGTATAATGCATAATTTTTGTCTGTTTATAGCTGCTAAAGATTGCTCCAGGAATAGAGCCTTGTGTATAGAGTATATGCAGTGGCTTGAAGAGCAATGGAGGGAGAGAGGTATGTGTTATGAGTTTCTACCTTTATGTCTCCAGAAATAGTATTAATCAATTTAAATCTTCAGGCTTAGATGAGTAGCCTTATGACATTCAGGCATGCTGATGTTATGTCAGACTTGCCATAATGCATCTGTAAGGTATGTGTAATACATTGGGATCTATTGTAAATAACAAAGTTTACATCATTTTACATGGAATGTAGTCTTATGTGTTATCAGCAGTTGTTTTTTCTTTATTACACTGAGCTTATGTGCTGTTTGTTGACACAACATAAATGACAGATACATGTCTTCACCTGGCATATTGATGGTGATTTGAATGCTTTGTTGAAGTGTGCAGTAGCCTGCCTATTCTGTTATTCAAAGGGTGTTTGCTAATTCAGTTTTCTTAATTTTGTTGACAGACCATTATTGGCATGTACTTTTTGAATAGCACTTTTCTTGCAGAGCTGTATAATTGTACTGTGATGGCTTGTTAAGCACACCATTACATACTATTTCCTGTTGCTGGTGCCCCATAAGCAAGTTTAAATGTCTGAAGTGGTGCAGAGTACGTTTGTAGTCATCTTTGCATTGTTTTAACTGTGAAAATATTTATCTAAGTATAAAGCAAATGTAGGTGACAGTGATATATTTGTTGAGGTACAGTTAATCATGCATCCTGTATACATAATTTCTAAATATTACATGCTTTTGCTGTGCTTGTGATTGTGCTCAGCTGTTTGTAAGCTTGCAGATTCCATTCTGATTATATAATGTTGTGATGTCACCCATTTACCATGTTATATTGCTCATCTCATTTGCATGTCCATTTTAAGTGTACCATTGATTGTTAATCTTACAATATACTTTTAACACACATATAGTAACCATGGCATGTAAACATAACACATCAGTTGCGCATAATAATGTTATACTGGAAATTTAAATGTTATATTAACACCTTAACATAAATGTGTGAGACACACAATGAGTAAAGATCAGGGGTCATATTTCTAAGGAGTTGCTTTCAGGGTCTGTAAGTGACATTGTGTAAAGACTATCTAGCAATATGCTTACACTATGAACAGTATTCCCAAAATGGTATCAGTGTTAACTTGCATTAAACTAAGTGGTGTGGAATCTTATGCCAGCATTGTGTACTGCAGTAGCTGGTATACCTGTCTTGACAATTGCTGCCATATATGAATGTGTGCTGTGTGTAGTGAGCATGTGTTTCGCATTCATGCTGAAGGCTGATATATGAATGAATGTACAAGTAATAGCAGATGTATGTCTGATAAACTGATTACTGTATGCTATGCATTGCACAGGAATAAGTTAATACAATGTCTGATAGAAATGCTGGCTCATTAATGGCCTTCTATTTATATTATCAATATATGAACATTATGACATTTAGAATGATGCATGATCAGGACATATACTGGTTATTATTCCACCTTTGTGTCTTTTTTTGTATAACATATAAATAAACCTTATGGTTCTGGTGACCATTGCAGTGTCACAACAAATGCATTGTACTGTGATATAAATTAAGCAAACATTACACGTCATGTTTCATACACTTTGATGTTGTGAATTGCAAATCATATAATTAGTTATAGTTATAGTTGTTTCATATTTTCATAGGTTCATAGGTTCGTACTAGGCTATCTGCCCTAAGGCATTTATAAGCCTAGCCAGAGTGTGTGTGGCTTTCACCACCCCTGAGAATACTACGTCCTTTTAGGGTTTAGTTTACTGTGCCTCTGTCTAGTAGTGACACAGAGATGACCCCCAGGGTAAACCTACAATCTCCCATCCACTCGTCAAGATTTTTCTTGAACAGAGTTAGTGAGGGGCTCTGCGTAACATGGATTGGGATTCTGTTTCAGAGTGTAGGGAGCCTCTGGGTTATGAATCTGTCCCTCCAGCACGTCCTATTTATTTCTGTGTTGAGGTTTAAGTCACTTGCTCTCGTGGCTCTGATGGATTTGGATTTTTTGAGGTGGAGCATGTCCATTAATTCCGGATTGGACATGGCCTTGTACGTCAGGCATAGATCACCTCTGAGTAGGCGGTATGCGACTGAATAGAGCTGGAGTTTTTTCAGTCAGGCAGCATATGACATATGTTTAAGACCCTTTATCCTCTTGGTAAGGAACTTTTGGGGTCTTTCCAACTGCTGCAGGTGTCGGGTAAGATGCATCCCAAATGGGGCATTGTACTCAATCATTGGCCTGATAAGAGAAGAGTACAGGGGCACAATGACCTCTCTTGATCTAGATGTGAAACCCTTCATGATAAGGTGGGCAATATAGAAGGTCTTCCTAACCACTTTGGCAATGTGAGTGTCAAATGAGAGGTTACTGTCAACCTGGGTCCCTAGGTCCCTGATTACCTCTTCCGTACTTAATGGATTACCACCTATGTGGTAATTTGTGGGTACCTTGTTTTTCCCAAAGGGTATGACTATACATTTTTTGGCGTTCAGCTTAAGGCCATGGCTCTGGCACCAATTATCCATTTCTATGAGGCCTTTCTGAAGGATGTTTGTGTCTGCTGGAGTATCAATTATGGCGCCCAGTTTGCAGTCATCTGCGAACATTGTCAGCCACAATCCTCCTATGTTTGCCTGTACCTCGGAAAAATAAATGCTGAACAAGAGGGGTCCCAGGACTGAGCCCTGTGGGACACCGCTTGTGACTGGCTTAGAGTCTGACATATCTCCAGCAACTCTGACTCTGTGGGTTCTGTCCTTGAGCCAGTTTGCAACCCATCTTGTGACATATGGGTTTAAATTTAAGCTGGTGAGTTTGTCTATGATGCCCGAGTGAGGTATTGTGTCAAAGGCTTTTGCAAGGTCAAGGTAGGCTGTGTGAACTGCCTTACCCTCATCAATGGCCTTAGTGACTGTTTTGAAAAAAAGTCGACCAAGTTCAAAATCAGGATCTGCCCTTGACAAAGCCAAATTGGAGAGGATCCAATGTCTGAGGGTCCCCAATGTCTTTGTTTATGAGTTCCATAATGATCCTCTCCATAGCTTTGCAGACCAGGCTCGTCAAGCTTATGGGGCGGTAATTTCCAGGGTCAGTAGAAGCACCGCCTTTGTGAAGTGGGACCACTGTTGCCGTACGCCACTCTTTGGGTATGTATCCTGTAGTAAGGCTAAGATTAAACAGCAGCCTTATGTGTGGGTTTAGTTCCTCTTGGAGTTCATGTAGCACACAGCCCTGGACACCGTCCAGTCCCATTGATGCTGTGTTTTTAGCTTTAGATAGGGCGGCTCTCACCTGGGCATCTGAGATGTTAGGGAGGCTACACTCTGCTGGGATAGTTATTTCTCCTTTGGGGAGGAGGAGAAATTTGCACTGAACCTGTCTGCCAGAATGTTGGCAATGTCAGTGGGTTCAGTGTATTTTGTGTCATTTTGGACTAACTCTGAGCATATCTGGGAGTTTCCACCCAGGTTTCTAACATAGCTAAAGAAGGCCTTGTGATTGTCTTTTGTGTCTTTGATTTTTCTCTCAAAGTTGGCCTTGGATGATTTTTATGAGTGATCGTAGTTTTTTGCTAGTACTGATCAGAGATGCTTTCCCTTTTAGGGATTTTGCTCTGTCATGTAGTAGCTTCCTCCTCCTGTTGTAAAGTTTGTTTATGGCTGGGGTCCACCAGACTGGGCACCTGCCTTTGGGGGAATGGGTCTTGGTTTTATTTGGGATTGCATGATCCATGCTTTCTTGAAGGTGCCCATAGAAGGCATTTGCAAAGGATTCAGCAGTGTGGGTTGTGGTTTCCACTGGCCCAGGGGCCTTGAAGGATACCACTTCAGTCTTAAGAAGTGTGAAGTTGGCTTTTGAGAAGTTCTTCACTGTGGTCTTTTGTGCAGGGGGTGGGGGCGGGATGTGGATTTCCAGTGAGATTAATTTATGGTCTGATCTGCTCAGATGTCAGTCTTTAAGGTTGATTGTGGTATGTGACACATGTCAATATATACTGTGAAGAAATAGATATATATGACAATATAGGACTACTTGCCATGTGTATTACATCCACATGCATATCACTATTGTGAAAGTTTCCTCCTTTCCAGGCATTTCATAATGCCTCAGTAATGTTTATTGCACATTGTGTAATCTCTAGTTTGTTATACTATACATGCATATATGACTACTGTCATATTTTGTAACAGACCTGTCATAGCAACACATTGTACAGGGTCACATCACATATATGATCTCTGCCTATATGCGTACATAATGGAAATCCATTTTAACTGGCAAAAGTTATCAATATTCCCTAAATAGTGTAATTGATGTGCTTATCTTATTATAAATGATAGATTTTTATTTCAGACATATTTTGCATATGACTGATTTACATTATACACTATTTTGTAATTTAGTATGGATTGGATGTATGCCTGGCATCACATAGGGAGTTATATTTTGATAAAATCAGACAGTAGTGTAAGATCACACATATAGTAATTACAACATGTAGATTGTGTACGTTTTGTATGCTTTTTCATTTATCAATTTTAAGTTAATACCTATTACATATGAATAATGTTTTGATCCTTTGTGAGCATGGGATCAGTACTGACTCACCAACTGGATGATGACAACAACAATGACATCACTGCTAGCTGAGTCAGACTCCGAGGACCAGGATGATGACCATGGCAGAAATGATGATGATGGTGACAGACCAGAGCCTGCACATCACATTGTTCTTGTGGATAAGACTACAAGAAATCCACCATCATCCTAGGCAGACAATTTTTGGGCCCAAATCCAGGATGTAATGACAGACATCTTCCAGATGCAGAGGATGCACATGATGGATAACATCTTTCATTACATGACGCAAGTCATGCAAGACTCCTTTTGGTAGATTACTGGAGAGATCTTTCATGATCTTCAACCCCATCAGGGTCTCCCTCATGAATGTAAGTATTGTCTATGTGATCCACTTTTTTAATGCTGCCACCATGGTGCTTTCCATATTCAAATCGTTATGGCCTAGGCACAGTTCTGCAATCATCCCATATAACTGTCATGCTTTTCTGCTATATGTCGTAATGTGCACTGTAAGTATCAGGTCATATGTCACTTTATCTGGCTGCTGTAGTATGACCCGCATTACTAAATGACACACGCTTTAGTGTTATTATTTACACACTCATCACATGCTGTCATTACTGTATATAGACAGGAGTGCTACTCCTTCAGTCTGTATGTATGTGTACGTCTGTGCATGCAGTGCAACATAATATTGCTATGTCCTTTACATTCTGATCCCATATGTGAGCAATACGACTGTTGCAGTTAGCCTAATGCAAGTGTGCCACAGCTGTTATGCTTGTGTTGTTCCTGTGTATGCTTATGAGGGATGACAGCAACTCACATACTACATTATTCACATTCTTCTCACATAACACAGTGAGGTCAGACAGGTATGTTTATTTGCACGTTATCCGTGTGTATGTATTGCACACATTTCTGCATTGATTGTTGCTGTTTATGTCTGTTCAACAAGATGACATATCCTTGATTTTGTAACTTATGTAACATTGTTGGGTCCTTTTTTCTGTATCTTGTCTATGACACTAGCCAAACTCTTTGACTCTAACTTATAGTACATATGCATTGATTTAAATGGATGTACAAGTGTATGGATGTAATATGATTGACATACAGCTGCCCTTGTGATATGCAACTGGTTAAATGCACTTATTCCATTTTGTTGTGCTGTTATTGTGTACAAAAGGCTGTCTTTTGATCAGTACTTCATGAATATGGTGACATTTATAGCAAAGGGTGATTGTGACACTTGTATTACATTTGCATGGCAGTATATATGGCTATGTGATATTCAGACCTATTTTTGTTGAGTATCCATGTCATTTGCTGTTTAACTGTTGCGCACTACTGTGTTGTTTGTTATTATTTTGTACACAGACATTTTTATAGCCATCTCCAATGCGTCAGACGTTGGCCATTTGCTTCAATGTACTTTCTGAAAACTTGTAGTTTATCTTGTGTTGTGGACACCTGCATGTGCACTGTGTGTCCTTAGCTATGGTTGTCTTGCTTTATTATGCGCCTACTTTCCTTTGCTGGAATTTCCTCAACAATGTGCGCCTATGTTGTCCATCTCATTCTCCCTTCTTACTTTGCTCTACTTGGTTCACATATACATGGCAGCCATTATGTGTCTGTTTACCATCCTGTAATGTATCAACATTGTTTATACCTTCGTAGGATCATAGGTGGTTACTGGGCTATTGACCCAAACATCTTTATAAGCCTAGCCGTGTGTGCCCAGTATAATACTAGATAAACCCATGATAAAGGATCTTGCCTAAACTCAAGAACTTAGTTTGCAATGACTGCCCATATCTAGGAGGACCATAGGTGAAATTTCCGGCAGGAATTTATGGTTTCCCATCCAGTCATCCAGGCTATGCTTAAACAGGGTCATATAGGGGCTTTATTTGATGTGACCTGGTAGCCTATTCCAGAGGAGTAGCAACCTCTAAGAGACAAATCTGTCTCTTCAGCAGCTCCTGTTTATGATGCAGGCCAGGTTAAGGTCCATGGAATGGGTGACCCTTGTCCCATTTGACTTGCGGATGTGCAGCATTTCCATTATGTTTGGATGTGAGATTGCTCAGTAGGCCAGGCACAATTCTAAGTAGTCTGTAGGCAACTGAGTGCAGTGACAGAAACTTCAGTCTGTCAATCTATGACATGTGCTGGAAACCCTGAATTTTCTTGGTTAGAAATCTCTGAGGTCTCTCAGGTTGCTGCAGGTGCCTGGTAAGGTACATTCCAAAGGGAGCATTGTACTCAGTTATTGGCCTGATGAGGGTCAAGTACAGGGGTATTATGACCGCTTTCACTCTTGAGGCAATGCTGTTGCTAATGAGGTGTGTGACATAGAATGCCTTCCTTACCCCAGCAGACACATGGTGATTAAAGTTTAGGCTACATTCAACTTGGATTCCCAAGCTTATCACTACTGAGTTGTTACTTAGTGGGGTATTATTATTTGATAGTCTGTAGGGATTTTATTTTTACCAAAGGGGATGATAATGCATTTTTTTGCACTGAGTTTGAGTCTAAGGCTTTGGTATTAATCACTGGTTTGTGTAAGTAGCTCTTGAAGTATATTGACATTGTTTGGGGATTCCATGATTGCACCTAATTTGCAGTTGCCAACAAACTTTGTCAGCCACAGTCCCTCTGTTTTGGCCTGAACTTCGTAGAAGTATATTTCAAACAATACGAGGCAGAGCACTGACCCCTGTGGAACCCCACTGGTGTCGTGTCTGCTGGTTGAGTTAAAGTCCCCAACTTTGATGACTGTGATCTGTCAGTGAGCCAGTTAGCAACCCATCTGATGACATAAGGGTTGATATTCATCTGGAAGAGATTATCAATAATGCCCAATTATGGGATTGTGTTGAAGGCCATGGCTAAATCAAAGTAGGCTGTGTGCACAAATTTGCCTTTGTCTGTGGTTCTGGTGATGTTTTCAAAGAAGCCCACAAGGTTTAACAGGCATGACCTGCCTTTGACAAAACCAAACTATGTCGGATCAAGGGTTTAGAGATCAGCTATATCTTTGTTTATAAGGTTTGTGATGATTCGTTCAATGGCCTTACAGTTAAGGCTGGTTAAGCTTATGGGTCTGTAGTTCCCAGGGTCTGTTGCTGTACTCCCTTTATGAAGGGGATGATTGTTGCTGTTTTTCATTCAGTAGGGACAAAACCAGTACTCAGGCTGTGGTTGAAGGGAGTGCCTAATGGAGTTGCTAACTCATGTTTTAGACCATTTAAATTGCAACCTGGGATGCTACCATTCCCATAGAGGCTGTGTTTTTGGCCATGGAGGGAGCACTAATGACTTGCTCTTTGGAGATGCAAGGTAGGGGAAATGTAGCGGGAATGCTTTGTGGAATGTTTGGTGGGGACAAGGGGTAGAAATTTTCATCAAACCTATCAGCTAATAGGTTAGCTGTTTTCACAGGATGAATGTGTAATACCATCCACTAGCTAGTTTAACACACGGTCTGGATCCTTCCTTTTAGGTTACATATATAGCTGAAGAATGCCTTGTGGTTATCCTTAGCTATGGTTGCTAAATGTTTGCAATATAGGTATACTGGTAAAATATGACCCTGTGCCACCATGATAGGTATCATACACATGCAAGTCATATGCACACATGGTGGTGCCAGTCGAGTAGATTCTGTCAGTGTTTATGGTCTACTTATGTGCTGTACATTAGATAGAGATTTATATGCTTCCTACCTCTGCCCAGGTATGCATTTCTTAGCTTTCATTAACAGTATATGCAGTACCATTTACTTAATATTCCATGTCATCGGCGTGGGTTTGTATGATTAGCCTTTTTCAGGTTGGCTTATGTAATGCCATTGCATGTCACACGTTGCATGATATATACCTGAACAGCCATATGTGTTGCCTCTGCCATGGCATGTGTCTTTGACATACAGATGCTGTTTCTCCTGTTTTTGTGGTGTGCACACTTGTTTATTAAACAACCACGTTAATGTTTTGCTCTGATACTGCTGTTTGGCGCTGTGCTTAGTCATTTGCCTTTCACTTGCAGGATTGGATGTACTGACCTGCCCTCCACTTGTCTGCTCCTGCATTTGCTGATACTTGCAGTAGACTGGCTTACACTTGCACTGCTGACAGCCTAGTGGATGATTGGATTTCAAATCCATTGTGTACTGCAATGACAGCTCTCCCCATTCACACACCTATCATCTGTCATACTCTTTCTGGTATGACTGTCACACAGTTTGCAGCATCTCAGCAATGATTTATGCATTGGTAGATCTGTTTTTTTGCATTGCAACATGTTTGGTATGCATCTCCACCATGTTTGTCATTTTGCCATCACCCGTGATGTGACGTCTGTATGTGTGCTGTTTCTGTACATTACCTATTCTTTCTGTGTATTTCTGACCTTTGTCTCTCAGGTGTTGTGATATTTGTTATATGTTTATACTGCTCTTTTGTCCGTCTCTTCTTTCCATATCTTTTCCATCTCTTCTATTCTCCACAAAAAAAAAAAAAAAAAAAAGAAAAAAGAAAAAGAAATGTATTTATTTTATTTATTATATTTTATTTTACATTTGTTAACTGGGTAGAGTCTGGCTGGGCAAGTAGCCCGTTTTCAGTGGAGACCCAGGAAGATAAGCTCCATAACAATAGTATAAACAGATTACAAACATTTTTAAAAGATTTACAAACAATATACAAAAAGTTTGGCAGTTGTCATCAATCACAGTTTACAAAAAGGTGGATGTAAAACAGAAAGCATTACATTTCTTATGCCTTATTACAGACAGCAATATGAAACTCATTAGATATATGTGATATATAGAAATGTGGCCTATTCCCACCAAAAAAAAGTCCATTCCCTTCCGACCATCCCTCTATGCCATCATACCTCTTGTGTGCCCCTTTTCATCACCTTCACCCTACATTTGCTTTTCTATCACCCTATTTCATTAGATTTGTGCTTTACTTTTGTTCTCCATATGTCCCCCACCCATTGTTAGCTACTGTTAACCATAGCAAAGAGGCCAGGATTGCCCTTCACCTTACTCATTATGTCAGATGCTGAGGAGGGATGCTGAGTATGTTGGGAAAAGGATGCTAAGGCTGGAGCTGTCAGGTAAGAGGAAAAGAGGAAGGCCTAAGATAAGGTTTATGGATGTGGTGAGAGAGGACATGAGGGTAGTTGATGTGGCAAATCAAGATGCAGAAGACAGGAAGAAATGGAAACAAATGATCCACTGTGGAACACCCAAAAGAAAAAGAAGTCAGATTCTGCAAATTGTGATGGGTGCATTTATATATGTCTGTTATGTATTAAGACAATATCCATTAAGTGTTTGCAGATATTTGTCACTTTTCTGACAAAATGGCTGATGCACATTTATTAATGAAAGTTCCGTTAGGACTGTATACCTTTGTAGATGTCCATTGGTAGTGCACATACCTATATTACTTCATGAACAACTTTTGCTGGGATACACATTTGACATCATTGATTGTGGTTGTGCTGACATCACTGGTTGGGTCTACTTCTGTTCTTCGAAAACACACTTGTTCGAAGAACTGATAGCCAACACCACCTTTAATGAAAGTGCACTTTTATGTAAACGGTTAACTGAGGGACGGTACAGTGGGAATAAGGAAATATACCCTTTTCCCCATTGTAGTTTGATCTTGCAGTTAGTATATATACATAGTGGAGGTGTTTCTGGCAAAGTAAGACACATTTTTGCAGGTGGGAGAGTCCCCTGCACCCACTCATGTGGGGGGGGGGGCTTCACCCCCAACATCCCTGCTACTTATATATACTAACTCTGAGATTGAACTACAGTGGGGAAAAGGATATATTTCCTTATCCCCACTGTACCGTCCCTCAGTTAACTGAGTTACACGAAAGTGCACTTTTGTTTAAGTGCACTTTCATTAAAGTGGGTCTTGACTATCTATTCTTCGAAGAAGTGTGTTTTTGAAGAAGTGAAGTAGACCCCACTAACTATATTTGCCTTGCCCTGAGATATTCTCAATGGACTGCGACACATTTGCATCTTAGTTATTTATTTATTATATTTTATTTTACATTTGTTAACTGGGTAGAGTCTGGCTGGGCAAGTAGCCCGTTTTCAGCGGAGACCCGGGAAGATAAGCTCCATTACAATAGTATAAACAGATTACAAACTTTTTTAAAAGATTTACAAACAATATACAAAAAGTTTGGCAGTTGTCATCAATCACAATTTACAAAAAGGTGGATGTAAAACAGAAAGCATTACATTTCTTATGCCTTATTACAGACAGCAATATGAAACTCATTAGATATATGTGATATATAGAAATGTGGCCTATTCCCACCAAAAAAAAGTCCATTCCCTTCCGACCATCCCTCTATGCCATCATACCTCTTGTGTGCCCCTTTTCATCACCTTCACCCTACATTTGCTTTCTATCACCCTATTTCATTAGATTTGTGCTTTACTTTTGTTCTCCATATGTCCCCCACCCATTGTTAGCTACTGTTAACCATAGCAAAGAGGCCAGGATTGCCCTTCACCTTACTCATTATGTCAGATGCTGAGGAGGGATGCTGAGTATATTGGGAAAAGGATGCTAAGGCTGGAGCTGTCAGGTAAGAGGAAAAGAGGAAGGCCTAAGATAAGGTTTATGGATGTGGTGAGAGAGGACATGAGGGTAGTTGATGTGGCAGATCAAGATTCAGAAGACAGGAAGAAATGGAAACAAATGATCCACTGTGGTCACCCCTAACGGGAACACCCAAAAGAAAAAGAAGAAGTCAGATTCTGCAAATTGTGATGGGTGCATTTATATATGTCTGTTATGTATTAAGACAATATCCATTAAGTGTTTGCAGATATTTGTCACTTTTCTGACAAAATGGCTGATGCACATTTATTAATGAAAGTTCCGTTAGGACTGTATACCTTTGTAGATGTCCATTGGTAGTGCACATATCTATATTACTTCATGAACAACTTTTGCTGGAATACACATTTGACATCACTGATTGTGGTTGTGCTGACATCACTGGTTGGGTCTACTTCTGTTCTTCGAAAACACACTTGTTCGAAGAACAGATAGCCAACACCCACTTTAATGAAAGTGCACTTTTATGTAAACGTTTAACTGAGGGATGGTACAGTGGGAATAAGGAAATATACCCTTTTCCCCATTGTAGTTTGATCTTGCAGTTAGTATATATACATAGTGGAGGTGTTTCTGGCAAAGTAAGACACATTTTTGCAGGGGGGAGAGTCCCCTGAACCCACTCATGTGGGGGGGCTTCACCCCCAACATCCCTGCTACTTATATATACTAACTCTGAGATCGAACTACAGTGGGGAAAAGGATATATTTCCTTATCCCCACTGTACCGTCCCTCAGTTAACTGAGTTACACGAAAGTGCACTTTTGTTTAAGTGCACTTTCATTAAAGTGGGTCTTGACTATCTATTCTTCGAAGAAGCGTGTTTTTGAAGAAGTGAAGTAGACCCCACTAACTATATTTGCCTTGCCCTGAGATATTCTCAATGGACTGCGACACATTTGCATCTTAGTTATCCCCAAATCTTGCATGAAACTCATCAGATTACACCGAGTTCTACAGACTTTGTGGAATCTGACCCAGGATTTATAAAACTCAAGAGAAGTGGTAAAATGTTTCTTATTATTAAAATTGTATTCCTACAAAGTCACACTTTATGCTAAATGCTTTATAAAAAAAGTTGACGTGGTCTATACAGATGTTCATTTTTTTTATTTATGTTCTTGTTTTACTTGGTATGCAATGTTCAGGAAAGAGCATTTATGACATGATGATAGGAAGGGTAGACACAAAAATATTATTTATACAAACCAAAACCAGGGGAACATACAAATTATAAGTACAGATGGTTCCAAAGGAAAAATAAGCACACATTGACATATGGTGAGGCAGAATGCAGAACTGTAAAACAGAAACAGTGGATTTAATTTAAAATAACAAAACCAGCTAAGGGAAAAGATAAAGTCAGAAAGGTCTTCTTATAAAAATATCACATTCAAAAGGGGTTTAACATTTCAGCTGCTGCTGTAGAAGTACTTGTTGCCCAGTGGAAAAATCAGATAGCTCATTTTGCTTTATAATATTGGCTTTAACAAGTATAGCATAATTATGGGACACTGCAAAAGCAATTCCATTTTAATGACTTCCAAACATACTATACCCCCTATAGACAAATTAGCAGAATTTCTTCTCTGTAAAACAGATGCCAGCTATTTCTGCTGGCAATGAACTACCATAAGATACCTTTTCATTTCCTGTGAAATGGGAGTTATAAAATATCTGACCTCAGCTATCTAATAATGAAGGGGAGTTAATGCAGATTTAAGTTTGCAGCTGTAAATGTCCTGGTGAGTCCAGTGCGGTTGGTATTCATCTTGGTGTGATGCAATTGTAGCCAGGAAGCACAGAAGAAAAAAGTATTTATACACACACACACACACACACACACACACACATATATATATATATATATATATATATATATATATATATATATATATATATATATATTTATAGATACATATATATTTATATATATATAAAGTAAAGCCTCCTGGGGAAAATAACAGTATTATTTCTTACTCACACTGCAAACCTTCTGATACATAAGTGAATGAATTGTGGCAAGATCCTGAATCATGTTACAATTTCAAGGAAAAGTTCATCCTCATGGGTTGGTAGTTGTATCAGCAAACAACATTATAGTCAAGTTTAAATACAAGAACTTATCATAACAGTAGATATTTGAATGATCACTGCTGTAATAGCTTTATTGGGTTATATCCTGAATAGGATCTTACAGCTGGCCAGCTTTCAAAGCTCAAGGATACCTTCCACATGCCCAGACTGTTGAGAGCTTGAGTAGGGATGGATGAAATCAGTGGTTTGGGAAACAATTCCTTTAGATATAGGGAAGATGACAGCTCTGAGAAACATCAGTGTTTTGTTACTTTTTTCCATTATTTTCTATTACTGCAGTATCAGTTATTGTGCAGGCAGAGAAGAGACACTGGCCAGCATGCTGCACAGTAGCTACCTTTCTACTGCTGGATCACCATCAGTCCACCAGCTTGACTATCTGCAGGATATAGTAGGTCACCCTGTGGAAGGTGACTTGGAGGACTCAATGGTGGCCACCTGTCAGGAGGGTGTCAAAGGTTTCTCATCTGATAGCAGTGTAGAGACGCCTTCTTGTGTCACCTGGCAGGAAGTACTGTGGTTGCTGAGGACTGGGTGACCAAAGGCTGGATTTCCACATTGACACCCTACAGCATCTCCTCATGAGGCTTAGGGAGTTTCACAGCTGGCTACACCTGGCCATCTTGAGCCTGCTTGAAATGTCAGACATGGCATGTTTAGCAGGCCTTCCTCACCCCTGCCTATTCTCCTGCACTGTGTTTTCCATCCTTCTACACACAGTCCTTATCTCCTTTTTGTTGTCCAACCCTTCCATCACTAGTTGTCTGCCATCTGTCAGTCTGTATGTTTCCAGTATTGCCCACCCAGCTGTCACTATCTCTCATGTCAGTTTTTCCCTGCATTTTATGTTTGTTTGTCATTCCCTGATACCACATCTATACTCTTCTTTCTGTCTGCAATTTCCTCTTGCTACCTTCCCTCTCTACCTATTTTCTTAGAAAATGGCACCTCTCTTCCTTGCCCTTTGCCTTTCTTTGAGTTCCTCCATTTGCTCATCCCCGTTTCTGTTTGGCCTTTCTCCCATTCACTCTTCTCCTATACAATAAAATGTGCTGGTACTTTACTGTGGTGCCCTTGTATGGCACATGCAGCAGCTACTGTGAACATGCATAACATTTGGCATGCTGCATATATGTCACCTCCCTAGGTCATGTAATTGCTTATAGTGAGGTTGGTCCAGTAGCAGGAATTACTCCTATTACTGCAGCTGTGAAGATTCAGTATGAAGCACTTAGGTTCACACATAACATACTAGTCTAGCTGCCCTTGCAGGCCATTTTTAAGCCTAGCGAATTTCCCCTTTAATGGCAGGAATCAAGCCCTGTACCTTGTATCTGTGAGGTAAACACCTTAACCATTATGCCAACCCCCAACTATTACTTTAGCATGACCGATTTGTGCTCACAGTCATTCATGCCTCATCCAAATCGGGCTGTAGTGCACTAAATTCATCATGTTATTTACAGCTGTGTAGGCATGTTATGTTACTGGAATGCAAGTCCAAGGGGTAAAAGGTTTCTGAATACCCCTTTTGGGGTGCAACTGTCTTTTATCTTAAAATTTTCAATTCCCTTACAAAACTCGCAATCCTACTAAATACCCTTCAGAGAAAACTGCCAGATCTAGCATTAAATGGGTTTACATATCTAATTTCTTCCTATGGTGTAATTAATTTAACTAGTTTTAACTATTATCTTACAATTATGTATGGTATTATTCTGTTCTTCTATGTAAATTCTGTATTTTCTATCTGCCTTTGTTTTTGGAGCTTTTCTCCCCAGGTCTCCGCTGAAAGCTGGCTACTAGCCCAGTTGGACACTACCCAGTAAACAAATGTAAATAAATAATAAAGTCTGGTCAGAATCCTGGTATTTTCTGTTGTATTTATTGTTTTAAGAAAACTAATTGAGTTAACCAGCTGCTGATTTTTTTCTTCTTTTGTTTGCTTTTTCTTTTGTCTACAAAGTTTTTCAGTCTGGTTGTAACAGCAAGATGCATCAGTTATTTTGCCTGTATTTTGCATTTTATCTTGTTCAATAAAGCAGCATTGTTAAAACATATTAGATCGAGTGACCAATGAAATAAATTAGAGTCCTTCTTATCCGTCCTCTTCACTCTCTGTGTGCTGTCCATAGATCTGTGTAACTTAGGCAGAAGGTGTTGTTCACAACCATCCCACAGTATTTTCCCTTTCATTCTGTGGTTACTTGATAATACAGTTGTGCCACATTTTTGTTTGATCTTGATTTTCTGTGCTTTCCAACACATCTTATCATATTAGTTTGTCTGATAAATACTGTTATAATAATCCATAATAAAACATCTGTAATAGAACATTAAATATATTCATTTTAAAATTAAGGATATCAGTATTCCTCTGAGTAAATACTTTCTTAAAGAGCATCTTTCTACATGCTATAAAATATATGTCTGATGTTGCCATATTTGCTGACAGTTCTTATTGTTCTCTTGAACTTTCACCCATCTAGTTCTCATTAAGACATTTTTTCCCTCATTTTATTGAATTTCTGTGCTTTGAAAGTTTATTTCATATTTCAGCTGCTGTTAAACTGGCCAAACACATCCAGTCTCTTTTTAACTGTCCTTCTTTTTCCGTTGTATCTTGTCATGAAAATGAATGAGAATTCTCCCTTTGTAATGTTTGCAAAATCTGATTATGTAGACATACTTTGCAGTATGTTCTGAAGTATCTCTTATTTAATATGCAAAAATGAATCTTAAAGGTTTTCTGTTTTTCTATTGTTTTAATGGTACTTGATAAAACTAGACCAAAGGCCGGATTCATTAATAGCTACACCCACCAGCACATAAGCACACTGTCTGGTATTCATTAAATGGCACTACACAATATGTAGAGCCCCCACACCTCTTAATTGTACTGAATTCCTCTGTATTTATTGGTTTTGAAGGCAAAATATTGGGGTGCCATACATTCTCATGTGGCCCCTTAATTTCCAAATTTCCCGTTTCTTTTCTTTTTTTTTTTTTTGTAGTATTGCCACTTTAAATTTATGGCTGATGTAACCAGCCTACAGGAGTGTGCATGACAACATCAGTTACTGCCTATTGGAAGGAAATAGGGCATATGATAGCAATGGCAGCAGATGTGCATAGGTTTTGCAGAGTCCACCGCTCTGCCGTCATGTCCCAGCCTCCAGGTAAGAAAAGTGCTATCTAGCATGCTTATCTGCTGGGCTGGCCAAGTGTGCAGTTAATTTATTTTATCTGCATTGATCATAAGTCTACCGCATTAAGCATTACTCAACCATCGTTGTATTTTATCTGCTGGTGTATTTGCAAGCAATGCTGTGCGTTCTCTTTATTTTATCTGCTGGTCTGGCTGTGCAATTAATTTATTTTATCATATGCCCGTTGCTGTATCTATAAGCTATTTTACTATGCCATTGTTTTATTTGCTGGCTGCAGGCATTATTTAGTTGTCTGCGCTTTCTCCTATCTGATGGGCTGGCTGCCACGTCTGCAATTAAAGTTCGTTGTTATAGCTGGCTATCTGCATCGATCATACACTCACCTGTTGTTGGCTGCAATTTGTATCTGCATAGGTCGTAAGCATTTATCACGCCACTCAACCATTATTGGCTGAAAGCATTATTTTAGTGTGTGTGTGTGTGTGTGTGTGTGTGTGTGTGTGTGTGTGTGTGTGTGTGTGTGTGTGTGTGTGTAAAATGCCCCAGTGAAGTATACCTAGTGGTTTTCTAGCAAGAACTGAATTCACTAAATAATGATAGGAAGACTGAAACTTAAAAGGGTATCTTTCAGGAAACACATGGTAAAACAAAACATTTTATTCTAGCAGCTTTTCTAAGATTATACAAACAACGTTTAAAATGTGTCCCTGGTTTTGGGCCTTTGACACCCCCCCCAATAAATTTTGACTTTTTCCAGATTTCTTGTGCTGTATAGTTCTTCTGGGGAAGAGAAGGTTAGTGCTGCTTATACCAAGCCTGTTTGTGTTAGTAGCACAACAGGTTCAATACTTGCTTTTGATGCAGAAGGCTGTGGGTTCTACTCCTACAGTATATAGACGGATCGCTGATACTGTACTATGTTGTACTTTTAAAGGAGGTGGATGCTGCAGTCCTGAGAATGTCCTCTTTGGCAGAGATACCTAGTAGCTATAAACCTGTTATCAGTTTGCCATCCATTCCCTATTGCAATATTAGTAGCTTATAATTTTTTAATGTAACAGGCAATTTATTCCTCAAGGGCAACAGGCACTTTATCTGTAGATGAAACAATGAAATATAAAGTTATTTTCTAGAAGCAACCTCTTCATTAGTTACAGATCTCTTCAATCTGCTATTATTTAAATGACTTTACTTCTGCAGAGATTGTGTATATTTACCGATACTGGCGGATTGTAGAAATTTGAGTAGACATTTATGATGAAAATGTTCTGAACTGAGCAGTTTTGTCATTACTGGTTCATGCATTTTGTTTCATTGCTTACTGGAAAAATTTTTTTAAACAATAATTTTAAAATACGCTCTAATAGGTGTGCTGTATTATACAAGGAATATAATTTAATACAATTGGGAATGTATATAAAAAAAATGCATGTTTTGTGTGCAAGGGGCCTATAATTTGAAGACAGCCCAAAGGTAATCTTTATCTGCAACTGGCCAGATGCAGTTTCTTTGAATGTGGGTTTCAATGCTGTTTCAATGAATGTGAGTTTACTTTCAAGGGCAGAGAAGTTTTAAAGTTAAGTCTATCTTCACTGTGAGACTGTATTGCTTTGTTTAGCACATGTCTATTAGTGTTTGTGTTATAAAATGTCAAATAAAAGTTTTAAAAGAAATTCAAATAATCATTGTAGAAGTAAAGCACATTACACCATTTATTATAAATAGGGCAAAATAGCCAACTAATGGGACATTGGAATGGCTGCAGGGGGAGGGCTTTGTATGGGGAGCCCCATTCAACCATGATTTTGTGAGTGGGGAAAGGCAGCAAACTCAGACAGCCCTGGGCAGCACAAACTCAAGCTACACCACTGATTAGTAGGCCATGGAGATTGACTTTTTGAGGTCCTAGCAAACTATAATATACTTTTGCTAAGATTAGAATATTGCCTATCATTAAGTGCCCTACTTTTACCACAATACCCACATACTGCAAGTTAACAAAAGGAAAATCCTAAGGTTCATCATCTTCGCCCTTCCCAGGAAACATCATTGCTACACATTTCAAAAAAAATGGTTACCATTTACTACAGGATCTGGGCCATATCTTGGTTGTCTGTTCGTCAGTTTGTCTTTGAAAGTCGGTATCCCACAATTCCATCAAAGTGGATGGGATTACACAATTATGTATGCAAATGTTATGTTAATTAGCATAAAGATCTGTACCTATTTTTCATGGACCTTTGTCCAGACTTTTGATGTTTCCAGATTGAGAGGTATGAGAGCCCCAAAACACAGATACATGGCAGAATATGCTAATAACTACATAAAGAGCTGAAGTACATGGTAATTAACCAATCCAATATGTTGGTGCTAGTCAGGAAGCTATAAAGCAATAGTGCACACTTAGTGTAGACTTTTGCCCTGTACACCAAAACTCTTTGTACTACAGCATGATTGTGTTTATTTATTTATTTATTTGAATTTGTTGATCAGGAGAGTCCACTGGGTCAGAGCAACCCATTTTCAGTGGAGTCCCAGGTAGAAAAGCTCCACAAGTAGTTACATTCATGACGATAGAGGTTGCATTGATGAAAATTACAGTGGTAAAGGATATATAATAAGCAAAAAGGCATTCTTGCATAGCATTTCTTACAGAAGAAAATAAAGTTACATATTAGATAGGAAAAAAAATAATATGAAAATCACTTTTCAGACATTTGAGCAACTTTGGAAAGATAGAATGAGAATGATGAGTATTTTTAAGAATTAAGTTAGAATTATTTCAGCATTCCTGGTAAAGAATAGTATGAGGGTTACTAACTGAAAATAGAAAGGTCATTTAAGCATAGTGAGGTGTTAATGCAAATAGAGTGCAATTTATTAGACTTATACCATATAGAATACTAATGAGAAAGGGGGATAACTTCACATATAAAAAAGATGTTAGGGGTTGAGGCTGTTAATATTATTATGCTGCATGTGCAACATGCTTTAAATCAGGGTGCTGCTGCTAGACCTCAGGCAAGAAGAAGAAAGGTGTTTAGACTCTGACTTATCATGGACTTTGTAAGTAAGAAATTGGGAGAGATACAAGGTAGACATGGAAGCACTGGAGGAAATATGCAACCTCTGTCACTTCCACATGGGGTTAATTGTGTAGGTTTAAAATGGCCAACAAGAGCAGTTAGCCTAGCACTAATGTATGAATCTATGAATCTATGAGCCCACCTCATGTCAGACAGAATCATGGAGAACACATCCCTGTGGATACAGAGGTATATTTTGCTTAATGTATACTAACTATTGCTACTTTCTAGAGACCCACAGGGGATATATTTGAGGCATCACTGGCATCAGGCTGAAGAATATTACATCAGTTTTTAAATGTAGTGCTACTGCATACAAGGGACCACATTTTTTTCCCATGCACCTCACAGGACAGCGCAAGAACCATGCAGGAATTGTACGCAATAGCAGACTTCTCTAAAGTGCTGGGGCCATAGATTGCACACATACATAGAAATAAAAGTCCCACCTGGAGAAAAATGAAGGCGGTACATCACCAGAAAAGGCTTCTACTATGTAAATTGTCAGGTTGTCCGTAATGCCCAAGGAATCATCTACAATGTCTGTGCAGGTAACACAGGCAGTTTCTATGACTCACACACATGGCACACTTGTGAGCCTTACATCAAGTTTGCTAGGGATGACATTCTTCAATGTCATTTAGTGGGGTATGCAGGTTATGCAGTGGAGCCCTGGTTCATGACACCCATGAGAAACTTTCACAACCAAATTGAGCAATGATACAAGGAGGCCCATGCTGAAACTATGAATATTACAGATCATGAATTGGATCAGTTACATTAAGGTTCTGGTGTCTAGATACAGCACAAGGTGCAGTGCAGTACAACTCAGGTGCTGCTGCCAAAATATTTACAGTCGTCTATGTCATGTTACACAATAACATTTTCTGGAACCAGCATCCACAAGGACAGCAAGGGATAGGACCACAGTTTCAAGGACCACAGGCAGGGCCAGCAGCTGGCATAGATGAGGAGTCTGAGGGAAAACAATCAGCTACAGATGGTGTTGTCAGACATGGGCATGCACAGTAAGAAGTAAACAACAACACACATGATCACTGATTAAGTCAAATCCTATGATACTGTGCATATTCAAACAGGAAAACTGATGCCTGTCAGACTCCACAACCTCTACTTAACCATGTAATGGCTGTGTTCAGATAGCATCAGACAAGACAATCCCCAGGATACAATTTGTACCTACAGTAATGACAATGTAAGAGTAGAATCTGTAAAGAAAAAATGTTATCTGAATACTCTTTTATGAATATGTATGTATATATATATATATATATATATATATATATATATATATATATATATATATATATATATATATATATACCCCTAAGTAAAACACTTGTTTGAGGTGTACAATTATGTCAGTAATATTTCCTATGTCAGATGTTTGTAATATACAGTTACATATCAGAACCAATACTGTTCAACAAGCATTTTGATTGACCATTGTCTATAAAACATGGAACAGGTCAATTATACTCTCATTTGTACAACTATACCAAGAAGCAAGACTGAAATAGCTAATGGTTCCACTGTTTTAATGAAAATACTAACTGAAATATAACAGGGTTCAACAATTATAGAAGCAATCATTCACAAATGAGTAGGAAAAAGAAATCAAAAATGTTTCTTCTGCAATACATATTGATAAATGCAAGCTTGTGAAAAAGCAAACATTAGCTATCCACTGTGTGCATCAGACATATATGCAACCCTAAGTCAGAAAGACATGTACAAAGGACAGATCACAGTCATCATCATTTGCAAAGGGTGTGGGGGGTGGAGAAGGCTGACACCAAAGAAGCCAATGTGTGCCAGTAAGAAACACATACATCTATCAGAGTGAGTAGTGTTCAGAGTCTGTAACAACAAATGTATAGCAGCACTCAACAGTTCTGTTTAGATAGCTTGTATGTGTGTGAGGTGGCATGGGCAAGTGAATTTTTTTCAGTGTGTTTGTGTGTCTACATGAACACAATCACGCTCGGTGTTAGCACTGCATCCTGTCAATCAGACAGGTGTGAGATATGCATGATAGAGTAGTCCTCTGCCAAGAGCTGCACTGCTACTTCCACTGCCCTAGCTAGAAGTTGGAGTGCTACCTGAATGTGACTAATGTCTGCTGGACAAGCTTTCCTCATGGGTACATCCAGGACCATGACCCAATGGCCTACCACATCTGGGTGAGGACACCGCAATCTCTTATGGAGTAATAGATGTACTGTTACTACAGGACTGAGATCTTGCATGACCATATTTGCAAACACCAGAAGATGTAGCAGCTTTCTGGCCATGTGGATGCATACCCCCCAACAGTAGACATTACATCACAAACACTTTCCGATTCAGTCTGTCATTCATCCTGTCCAACAAGTTTCACACATAGATCAGGGAGTCACATCTGTCAGAATGTATGACATTAAGTAGTCGCACTATCTCTTCTCAGGCCCTGGTGGAATAGGCCTGTGCCTCCACTATGTTCTACACATACGTCTGGTGGCACCTAATGACACACCAGTATCAAGAAGAGGATGGACAGCAGGCCTCCTCTGAGCACATCTACCAATCCTCCTCTGTGACACCACACCCTCATGATGGCTACAGGGGAAGCTACCAGCTCTGTAACTGGAGTAACCATACTAACCTAATCAACTATATCATCCACAACCTGTCCTATATCAGAGATCTCCATGTCATAGGTATGCATAGGCATACTGAATAGGTCTGAAATATGGGCAGGGGATGTGGGAGCTGCTACCTCAGTGCGAGACTGACCCTTTGCACCCCCAGACTGTGCTGCTTCATATCCACCATCATCATCAGAAGCTACCAATACTCTGATATCCGGTGGTAGGAATTGCACTACACCAGTCTCACAATCACCTATGATAAGCAGCAATAAGCACAGCAAGCAAAGAAATAGAGGAAAAAAATACGTATTTTCCTTATAAGAAAGGTATTTTCATCTCGAATAGATGGTAAAGCAACATAAATTGTAATCTTATTTAGACCTCAATCTACCTTATATACAGTAATAACAATAACTAAATTCATGCTTACCATGAGCTGGTGGGCTGGCAGTCTACAATCCAGATGCCCCTGTGTGTGAGGAAGGGAAATGAAAGAAGGCTGATAGGTATCACAATGCAAATGAAACAAGAAAAAGAAAACAGTCCCATTCACATGTGAAGATTAAAAATGTTCCTGTACAAAAATGAAGTCAACAGTTGGATTCCCCCCACCAAACACCCTCCTTTATTTCTCTGTGACTGTGTCGTCTGATTCACACTCATCACTGTCTCTAGATATATTAGAGATCTAAGTTATATGCATATAAAGATATACTGCAGGACTCAATAAACTTCAGGTAGGCTCCATGTAGAGCCTACACGGAGTGTATCCATGTACATGTCCATGATGTGCTCTTGGCAATGTGCAATGCATATTAATGATGAGCAGCATGCCTAAGTGAGGTTTTTTAGTGCATCCCAGTAGGCTTTGCTGCAAAACCTCATAAAACAGCATGGATAATTAATCCATGTACAGGAGAGCACAGACAGTCTGCCCCCATACCTCCCAAACTCTTATAGCAAGAAATCTGTACAAAGCCACTAAATAAAGTGGGGCAAAGGCCAGCAAATAGTGACATCATGCCATTATAAACATTTGCCATTATTTAGTGCTATCCATCCTGAATGATTATTACAAAACCACAAATATTATGAGGAACACTGCAAAAATTCCAACCAAAATCCTGGAAAGCTGCCAGAACTAGTTATATCTATACATATTGGCTTTCCTCCTTTTTTTTTTTCTTATTTACACCATGTTTGTCCACTGGTCCATGGCATATGCCTATGCTTACCCCATTTGCACAGTGGGACTACCCATGTATCAGACCTGACCCAGACATACAAAAATAGAAACCAGATGCTTTCACTTACTATTACTTAGCACTGCTGGGGATTGCACAAACCCAGTAAGTGAGGCTGCGCTATGCACATACCATCAATTTAATAATTAATACTAAAATACATGACTACAAGTAACAAATCCTGTGGCAACATGTGTAGAGTGTTGGACTGGAGTGCAGATTGTTTTGGGTAAGGAAACTTTATTTATACTGTTGTGACATTGCATCTTATACAAATAAAGTGGTACTGTATCAAAATAACCATGGAATAGAATCAGTTGTAAGTTATTTTCAGATACATTTAAAAAAGATGCACTCTGCTTAGCATCGCACAAACCAGTGAACTTGTTTTACCATGTTTGCATGATGGAAAGTGGAGTGCAGCTTTTTAGAATGTATCAAAATGTAGACACTGCGCACTCTCAGTAAGTGGAATTGGTGGGAAAACATGATATTTAAAGATGAATCAGTGGGAATTGTACTTTAGACATTTTGAGCTCAACCTTGTACAGCTATGTCAGACATTGAAGAGGGTGTGCATTTCAGAGCACAGAGCTGGGGTGTCCATGAATCCAAGGTCTTTATTTGGCTACTGGTTAAGGATCATGGACCATGGCCGATGCAGGAGAACTATACTGGCTTATTATATAAATCTGAAGCCATGGATAGTTTGGCAAAGGCCCTTACCAGTGCAACTGGTTTTGCCTGCAGTGGTGAACAATATCATTACCATTATGAAGACCTCCACTGTAGGAAAAGGGATACCCTCGATCATTGGATCAGGGATTGTCAGGCAGGGAACACCCCAGAGATGTGTATGTATGCTTTACATTCAATACTTGTAAATATTTAAACTGAATATGGTAGAAACTGGTATTCATAGAGCTTTTTCTTTTTCCGCAGCTGCAGAAGAAAAGGCCTTAAATGTGAGGTCCTGTGCGAGGTGATTGGCCAGAATGCAAGAAGCATGTGGTTGGTAAGCATAATTATATAAAGTACTGTTATTTCAGCCTTAACAGTGATAGACAAATTAGTTGCTATATCATACAGTTGTATGAACTTGTGAATTCATATCTAAACTGTAAAAATAAGTATGCATGCATTACTCTGTAGCATAGCTTTCAAATGTACTTATTTCTGCCAAATACCCACATTTAAGAATCACTGATTAGTCTGTTCATTCTAGGATTCATGGTTGTCTGATAAGTAATTTATATTGAAGTCAATAAGCAATAAGAGTCAAAATGTATGTTAACAGGGGCATGGCCAAGATGAGCACCAGATAACAGCAGATTTCTTCAGCTCCACCTAGTACAACTTTTATGACAGGAAAATATTAAATCTAAGTTATCCTAGGAAATCTAATTTATATAATTAGACTTTAGTTATTTAATTCTAGGATAATATTAAAAAATATTACTGATTTAAACAAAATTTTCTGTCAAAATTCTACTTGGAAGATTTCTACTCATAAAGAATTCGCAGTATGAGTTTTTCAAAAGGCAGAAATCAAGATACCATCTTCAGAAAGGAACTGCAGTCTTTGATATCCAATATACAAGACTTGAAAACCAAAATAGATAAAATAGACTCAAAAATTGACAATTTTAAAGAAAAATGCACAAAGCAAATGGACTTATTACACGAAGACCTTCAACAGCAAAAAGTACAAATTAATGCAATAAAGGAAGCATTAAATGACATGGACAACAGAATGAAGAAAGGGGAGAATAACACTGAATTCCTACTCAAAAAAACACCTTGCTTCAAAATAGGCTGGATGACCTCGAAAATAAGTCTCGAAGGAATAACATAAGAATCTTTGGACTGCCTAAAAATATAGAGGGCAACAATCGGGTACATTTTTTAAACACGTGGTTACCTAAAACTTTAGACTTACCAGAAGCCTTATCATTTTGTATAGAGAAAACTCATCGATCTATATGTTCTTCTAGTGCTAACAAAAAATCACCTAAATCTGTTATTGTTAGATTCCTTTCTTCTTATGATAAAGAGCTGGTGCTAAAAACAGCATGGTCAAATGCTCCTATTTAAGTTAATGAAGCTGTCATAAGATTTGATAATGACTATTCCTCTATGGTCATTGCTAAAAGGAAAACCGTTTTACTTCTAGTGAAAGAATTAAAGAAAGCTCAAATCAAAACTCATCTTTTGTTTCCAGCTAATTTAAAGATATTTCTACCAGATGGTCCCAAAATATATGAAGACTTAGACTGTGCCTTAACATATATCAAAAAGCATAAAATATTAGACAAAATCGAAGAGATGGAATGGGCAAGCCCATCTCTGAAGAGAATGGCATCAGAGACTTCTTGGAAATCTATTGACAAACAAAAGAGACTGAAAAATAAATGAGAACCTATACTATTCATTTAATTTACTTATGGACAAATCTGTTTTTTTTAATATTTATACAATCAAATGCTTCTACGATAAACAAAGAAAATAGAAAAGGTAACAATATATGTTCATATAATTTCTTTGTTTTCATCCATTTAAAAAATGAAGCTGAATTTAAAGGTTGGTCATACATTTTTGTTTTCTTTATTTTTTAATAGTACTTATTTGATAATATACAGCACTATCATACTTTTTAGTTATTTTAAAATAGATAAGCTGACATTAATTTAATTACTTTAAATGACAGGGAGTGAGATTGAATGTAAAAGAGGGGAAGATAAGTGATGGCAGAAGTAAGACATGAAAAATAAATCTGTGTACTGTTAGCATATAATAGTTAAAATATAATGCTTTTGTTTGTTATAAGAAATTATAAGTGCAGATGCTTTTGACTGCTACATGAAGTTACAGTTACAAAAAACGTGTCTCCTTTTCTTGTTTTTTGTTTTTTAATTTTTTTTATTGGTGGTTTTGAAGTGCTTGAATATGTATTCTGACTTGGCTACATTTCATTGTTAAGAAGGCACTCTGTGATGTCTGTAGGGATGCTTGTGCCTTGAATCACAAACAGTGAAGCTTAAAAATGTTAAAATGATCTAACTTACAGTTTTCCCACTTAATCATTTAAAAGAGACAATTTTGGGTCCTTTGGGGCTCGAGAAATACAGCCGCGAGCTTGAGTCGCATGTAATCTCTTCGATTACTCCGCAGGAACTTCTTTGAAGCTGTAACATGAACTTCGACCTTAATGACGTATAAGCACGATGAGTAGACGTGAAACACATGCAACCAGGAAGAGAAATCATTGCAGAAGACAGTATTTAAGAAAACAGATCTTTGAACTAAATTACTATGTCAAATGCTTACTAATGAATCTAAATGCCTTTAATTTATAATCGGAAAGCTAATTCAAGACATCAGAGTTAGTTTAAATAGGAAGTGAGTAGATATGTTTATGTTATATTTCTATAAGAAGAAAGTTAAAGCTAGCCGTTTATATATAAGTGAATGTCTGTTGTATGATTTGATATAAAAGAAGGATATGACATGCTGAAACATTTTATCTCAAATTGATTTGAAATGCTCTACTAATATATTTTATTAATATATAATTCAAGAGTTAGAGCTATAATGTATCAGATTACTTCTAATATGTTTTTTTTGGATAATCTATCAAAAGTAATGAATGTTAAGAATGTTTTCATTTGGTATTATGAAGTTTGTTTCTAGAAAAGATGCATATTGAGTTATGTTTTTGCTGCAATTTTAGCATCTTAAGATATATTTCCTGCCTTAAAAACAAGCATTACTAAAGAAAATGAATGCTGAAATCAAAATCAATAGCAATATATGTCATATATGATTTGTATATATTTAAAAAAGAAAATCAGATACAGAATTCAGCACCAATTCTCTAATAGAATATATTTAATATAGTTACGTTTTACTCTTTTTTTTTTCCTTTTTCTTTTCTCCCCTTCTCCTCTGGAAGTATTGTTATCTATGTAGATATATTAATAACTATACAATTAGATCTGAAATAGATTCTACACACTAAGGTGAATGATTATATAGTACAGATAGTAAAAGAACTATCTTACCTGACCCAGCTAACCAACATATTTATTAAAAGAAATCCTGATGAATGGTAAAAGGTAAAAGGTTTAACTTGGGGATCATACCAGTTGCTTAATATGAAGATGGCAATAGATACTAGTTGTGACATGATTCTATGACACTATTGTAGATTGAGCTTATATTGGTTTTGAAATAGTTAGCCTAGTGTACATTAAAGAATATATAACATTAAACACATATAAACCTATATATTAACATCTCAGTTTTTTATTGAAATAAGCACTAATACAGAAATAAACATAAGTACTGATCAAATTAATTGATACAAAGAGGAATTTAAAGAACAAGAAAGATCCATGAATGTAAAATTCTTTATAAAATCTTAGTAACTGATTAGTCTAAATTTGTTTACATATTAACTGTATATTAATTTATTAGTCAAATGTATGTGTTGATGAGTTAAATATTAGTATACAAAGACAATACAAAATGAACATGTAAATAGTAATTATAGAAACAATTACATATTAAGTTTATAAGGTGGAGTTGCAGCTCTGTTGTTATAGATAGGGTGGTGAATTTAAGTAGCGGATGCTACTTAAATTAGGAGTTTATAACTCTAGGCAGGGTGCAGGGTTTGCTTCTAAGGTTATGTAATTAATTTATAGACATAAAAACTATTTTTTAAGACATCCTTTATTTGCATCATACACAAGGTATCAATTCCAACAAGACATAATCTATATTTCTATCATAGAATTAACCCATGTATGAACAAAAAAGTAGTCCAATACATTACAAAGGAAAATTCATTAAGAAAAACAGATCTGTCTCAATGATTGTGAATCAAATGAAAGACATTATGATTGTTAGACTTCTAAAATGGTCCTTTTAAAAGGTATCTCTATTAACATTACTGGCTTAAATAATCCCTGTAAAAGAGGAAATATGTTTAGATATCTGAATTTACATAAATCTAATTTAATTTTCATACAAGAAACACATCTTTTGGAAAAAAGATATAGCTTAACTAGACACAAATATGTTTGCTATATTATCTAATTCTGAACATTCTCAAAAAAAGAGAGGGGTAGTCATTTTATGGAACAAATCATTACCTATTCCCAAAATAGTAAATACTTATAAAGATGATAAGGGAATGATATGTTTGGTTATAGTGGAAATAAATAAAAAAATCTTTACTTTGGTTAATATTTATTGGATACCAGGTATAGGAGTAAACACGGTCAAACAACACCTTAATCAAATTATTATTTTTTGCAAAAGGACATATCATACTGGCAGGGGAGTTTAATTGCATACTTAATAAAAAAGAAACTACTATTAAAGATAAGAGGAAAATATCATCACAGCCCAAACATCTAATAGATTTTATGAACTCATTTCACTTAAATGAAATAAATAATCAAGCAGATTCAAAATCACTACCCTATTCCTTTTATTCTAATAGGCATGGTTCCTATTCCAAAATTGGCAGAGTCCTAATTTCTAACCAATTAATAAATGATATAACTAAATCCACAATTATATCTTGTCCAATATCAAATCATAATTCCATAACTTTTGAATTAAACATTAATTCATCATACAATGTACAGTTTAGGCGAATACCAGCATATATCACTAAACTAGAAGAATTTAAAGATTTCATAAATAATGAAATACAAAACTTCATAGAAATAAATACTACCCCTGACACATCAGTGATATATATTTGGGATGCACTCAAAGCAAATTTATATGGCAAAATACTTAAATGGTATAACAACAAAATAAAATCTTGGAATAAAGATCTGCAGGAGATACAGAATAACTTAGATAATCTTAAACTTAATCACAATGTTAACTACATAAATAATGGCATTAAAGAGAAAATTAACACCTTGAACAATAAATCTACAGAAATCCTTAGTCATAAAACTATGATATGTTTGGAAAAACATAAGTTTTTCACATTCTCAAACAGTCCCAAATACTTATATAGACTTAAAAATAAATCCATAAGACTTAGCAAACACAATCACATTAAATAAATCTATTCTAAAAAGAAAAAGAGAAAAGTTTATAACATACAAGATATATTAGAAGAATTTAGAGATCATTTTCATAACATCAATCATAATGAAATATCTATGGATTCAAAAGAAACATAAATCAATTTATAAACAAGTACATAAATAAACATCTCAGTAAACAACAAGTAGACCTAATAGATAAAAGTATAACTAACGCTGATATTCAGACTCAAATAAAAAATCTTAAATTAAACAAAGCTCTAGGAAATGATAGAATCATTCCAGAAATATATCAAATTATGCACAGAAATGCTTTAATATTATTACAAAAAAATGTTATAACATCTCAAACTGAAGACATTTGTCCACCCTCATGGAAGTATACATTTATAGCCCCTATAGCAAAACCAAATAAAGATTTATCAAAATCTACCTCTTATAGACCTATTTCTCTATTGAATATAGATTACAAAATGCTTATGAATATATATGCAGATAGATTGAAAAAATGTCTCCCATACTTAATAGATGTTGATTAAACTGGTTTCATAATCAATAGAAATACATTTGACAACATAAAAAGAATACTTACATTATTTGATTATTCTAATAAAAAAGACAATATTAATAAGCCTAGATATATCTTTAGCATTTGACTCAGTGAATTGGGACTACTTGTTTATCTTACTTAATATCTTATTTATACAATGACTCTCAAGGATATGTAAAAATAGGTACCTATATATCACAAAACATTCCAATATTAAAAGGAACTATATAAGGTTGTCCTCTATCCCCCTTATTATTCACTTTAATAATGGAACCATGGGCTAATGCCATTAGAATGAATAAAGATATAGAAGGCTTTAATATAAATTCAGAAATAACATCTAAAATTCAGCTTTTTGCAGATGATGCTCTCATCACACTAAATGGTAATCTTTTATCAACTTCTGCTTTATTTGATTCCATGGCTGACTTTCAAAAAATATCAGGCCTGTCTTTTAATAATGAAAAAACAAAGATACTTTCCATTTTCCTTAATAAAAAAAATCTAGCAAATGATTACCCTAAATACATTCCTGATTCTGATCAGTTTACCTATTTAGGGATAATATTATCCAAAGATATAAAACAAATAATACATCTTAACTATCACAACATAATGAATAATATTCAATCTTTAATATCCAAATGGAATAAAATCTCCTTTACCATGGAAGAAAGACTAATAATTATTAAAATGATCATTCTTCCAAAAATATTATATATTATTCAGTCAATTTTATTACTCCCTCCTAAACAAATTGTAAAAAAACTCAATTCAATGCTGTTGAAATTTTTCTGGTATCCAAATAAGCCTAGGATAGCTCTCCATTATCACATAAATAGTTGGATAAAAGGTGGTAAAGCCTTTCCCAACCTTGAGTTATATTCTTTTTCTTCTATAATCAAAACCATTTCTGTACTATTGTATTCTACGTACTTAGCTAAATGGAAAGTTTATTGGAAAGCAATTGATATGGATACATTTATTAATCCCCAAAAATTTTAAATATGCCTTTCATTTGGATACTAGAAGAATTTTTTACAACGTACGCAACACCACAAATTGTAACTAGTTATATTCCAATCATTATAACGAAATTCAGAAACTTTACATATAAATACCCAATATATAAAGAATGTTCCTTTCTCTTATATTGTCTCCTCCACTGATTCCACCAAAATACAATTACTTAAAGAAAAAAGTGTGACTTATTGGTTTCAGTGGATGGTAAATAATGAAATTAAATCATCTGATAATCTAATTAAAGAGTTTGATTTAAATGATAATCTCTGATTAGAATCACAAGAGTACAGACAGTTTCTCTTAAATAGATTTGATTTGATATCACCTATTAACAAAGAAGCAGTCCCAGTGTTGTTAAATTATTTAATTTTAAGTTTACAACATAAAACATCTTTCAAAGGCAAACTGTCACAGATATATAAGATAATTAGAGATGAAACATATAGCTGCCCTGAGGGCTTTTAAAACTATTGTATTTCTATAAATGATTTGCAACTGGATGATCAAGATAAGAAAAACATTTTAGAATCACATAGAAAAACAATATCCTCACTCAGGTGGAAGTTATATACATGGAAATTCTTGTATAGAGCTTTTTATACTCCACTTATTATGAGTAAGATTACTAAAAAATAAAATTTTTGTAAAAGGTGTAAACTAGAAAAAATGCTAATTGAGCACACATGTTTTAGGACTGTAAAGAATTAAATGGCTATTGGGAAAAAGTAAACAAGTTTTTACAAGTCATATTTACTGATAACTTTAATATAACCAAATCCATGATCCTCTTTAACACTCTTACACATTGTATTAATAAAAAAATGAAACTTCCTTTGTTATGGGCAATACTGGCAGTGGCTAGAAAAATTATAACTAGAAACTGGATCACAGATACTTCACCAACATTTAATACTATCACAGAAGTATGCCACATGGAACTTTGGACAATTAAGTCAAGATCAGCTAGGAAAACATATTCATATAATATGTGGGTTAATGTACAGGAATTATTAAAAAAAAATGTGTAACTGCATGACACCTGATCTTTAACATGTATTTTTGAATTGTGCATAAAGAGATGTCTTTGTAAATACTTTAATTTATGTTTACTATATATATATATATATATATATATATATATATATATATATATATATATATATATATACATATATATATTTGTTTGAAAGTTAATTCTATGTAATAATGATATTTACACTTTTTTTTGGTTTAAATGTAAAATTCAGTAAAATTGTTTTAAAAAAATGTATGTTAACACAAATCCTTTGCAATTATTCATGTGTGTAACAGCAACAGGGGCGGCTCGTGCTATAGGACTGCAGCCCCCCACATGTACAATAAACTTGAAAAATAAAATTCACGGACTCCATGCATGAGAGCTCATTCCAGAGCTCCAGACTGCTCTGTTAGGCAGTCCGGATAGGAAAGGAAAGGAAACTCTGCCCTTCCAGCCCACAGGTCTGTGCGGTGATGACCGCACAGACCAAAAGTTCACCGGACTGCATCACCAGCAGGAAAGAGGCTCCAGCCTACTACTCTCATGGGACTAGCCATCTCTCGTGGCCATTTTGTGGAGGGAGACCCATGCACGGGCCAGGGGATTCATGGATCAGCGGCCATTTTGTGGACTTAGCTGCAGAGGACAGGTAGTAGATTCACATTTTATGGAGGTGTGTGTGTGTGTGTGTGTGTGTGTATGTGTGTGTGTGTGTGTGTGTGTGTGTGTGTGTGTGTGTGTGTGTGTGTGTGTGTGTGTGTGTGTGTGTGTGTAATGCCCCAGGTGCTACATGGTGTTGGATAGAGAATAAGGCTTGAACCCTGTATCTTGAGCCCAGGTAGCAGGAGCCTGAATTTCCTACCCACCACCATTTGTAAAAACATTGCAGATTTTTCCCTCATACTTGTTCTATTCCTCATAAAGTCTGTGGTTTCTGTATTTGTGTCATTGCAAGGCTGGTAGTGCATTGGTGTAGTGGTAGCATTGTTGCCTGACAGCTGCAGGTTCTCTGGTTTGATTCCTGTCTGGGGTGCCTTACCTTTTCTGTGGAGTCTGTATGCCCTCCCTGTGTTCATTTCCTCTAGTGTCCTCCCATCTTACAAAGACATCTGTCTATCTGGAGTGTTTCTCCCTGGGCCTCTGCAAAAAATTAGCTTTTGTTCCATGTCAGACTTTCCTGGTTAATAAATGTTAAAAATGACACGCATTTGAATATCAGACTTCATATTCTTCAGAAAGTGCATGGTAACACAAAACCTTTTATTCTAGCAATTTTCTAAGTGTATAAGATGGATATTTGAAATTTGGCCCTATTTTTGGGATTGTATTCCCCCATTATTGGCTTCATCCAGATTTTCTGTGCTAAAGTTGAGAGTTATGGTAAGAACTGAATTCACTGAATATGTTTGGGGGTTATATTCCCCCATTACTGGCTTTGTCCGGGTGTTTTTGCTAAGAGATTGAAAGCTATGGTGAGAACTGAATTCACTGAATGTTTGGGGGCTGTATTCACCCATTATTGGCTTTGTTCAGTTGTTTTGTGCTAAAAGGTTGACAACTGTGCTATGGTGAGAACTGAATTCACTCAATGGTAGCCATTTAAGTTTCCATCTTCCTCTTTCACAAAACAGCTGATTTGGTATAGTGGTATGTTGCTCTGACTGTTTTGCACAGGGTCCTGGGTTTAAGGCTTGGCAGTTAAATGTATATTGGTATCACAGCATTTTATTCTAGCAACTTTTCAACATTATACAAGCAATGTTTAAAATGTGTCCCTGGTTTTTGGGCTTTTGTCCCCCCCCCCCACAATAAACTTTGGCTTTTTCCAGATTTCATTGTGCTGCAAAGTTCAGAGATACAGCTGAGTGTGTAGATTTTACAAGAAGCTGAGAGCTGCAGGGGAGCAAATGTTTAGTGCTGCTTATGCTGAGTCTGCTTGCCTTGTTAATAGCGCAACAGGTAGTATACTTGCTTTTGATGCAGAAGGCTGTGGGTTCTACTCCCACAGTAGATAGATGCATTGCTGATACTGTACTTTGAAAAGGGGGTGGATGCTGCGCTCCTTTTTGACGAAGATACCTAGTAACTATGAACCTGTTATTGTTTGCCATCCATTCCCTATTGCAATATTGCTAGCTTATCATTTTTTTAGTGTAAGATAGGCAATTTATTCCTCAAGGGTAATGGGCACTTTATTTGTAGATGAAACAATGAAATACAAAGTTGTTTGCTAGCAGCAGCCTCTTCATTAGTTACAGATCTCTTTAATGTGGAATTATTTAGATGACTTTTACTTCAGAGAGTGTGCATATGTACTGATACTGGTGGACTGTAGAAGTTTGAGTAGACTTTTATGATGGAAATGTTCTGAATTGGGCAGTTTTGTCATTACTGGTGCATGCATTTTGTTTCATTGTTTACTGGAAAAATTTCAAAACAAATTTAAAACACCCTCTAAAACTGTAGTGTATTGTACAAGGAATATAATTTAATACAATCAGGAAGGTGTATGAAAGAGCATATGTATGTTTCGTGTGCAAGGGGCCTGTGATTTGAAAACAGTCCAAACCCAAAGTTAATCTGCCACTGGCAAAATGTATTTTCTTTGAATGTGGGTTTCAATGCTGTTTCAGTGAATGTGAGTTTTCAAGGGCAGAGAGGTTTTAATGCTAAGTCTGTTTCAATTGTGAGACTGCATTGCTTTGTTTAGCAGATATGATATCTATTAGTGTTTGCGCTGTAAAATGCAAAATAAAACTTTCAAATGAAGTCCAAATCATCGCAGAAGTAAAGCAGTATGCACATTAGTGTTTATGTTTTTTTCTTTTTCGGCTTTTCCCGGTTAGTGTTTATGGTAAATGGGGTGAAATAGCCAAGTAATGGTTCATTGGAAAGGCTGTAGGGGGAGAAGCTCCATTTGACCATGATTTTGTGAGGGGGGAAAGGGCAGTAAACTCAGACAGCCCCGGCTGAACTATACCTTTCAACTGTCCAGATTTTTGCAGAATGAAGACATTTTTGCTTCTTATTTTTGGTTTGTTCCTCATAAAATTTGTGGTTTCCGTCAAATTATTTAGGAATGAAGTCACTAAATAATGACAAACACTGAGTTTCAGACTTCATAACCTTCAGAAAAATGCATGCTAAAGCAAGACCTGTTATTCTATCAACTGACTCAGTTTATACAAGAGCAATTTTTAGTACTGTTTATATGTTCCCCCAATATATTTGGCCTTGTCCAGATTTCCTGCATTAACAGGTTGAGAGGTACGTGCAAATAAATTGCTTTATAGAATTAGGCATATCCAAACCTCTCAACTGTACCTAATTTTGGCTCAAAATGTTGCTCTTCCCCTAATAATCCCTCCACAAAATGGCAATTTTGCAAGAAAACATGGAGGGTTTACAATGAATGAATAACTGTAATAATCAGTTATAGATTTCTTTTATTTCAGAATGCATGTAGATTATTTTATTTTGTCAGCTGCTCAAGTTAGCAGTACTAATATTAAAAAGTGTTCCATCTTTGCAGGTTCCCAGCTGTATTGTGTGGCTATTTTATATTTTTGAATCACATTTTTGGTCCATTTTTCATAAAATTGTGTTTTTTTTGGCAAATTAGTGGCAAATCATTAAAGACTGAAGTTAGAAAATAATGACAGACATTTCAGTTTCAGATTTCATACCCTTCAGAAAATTCATACTAATGCAGGACCTACTATTATATTATCTTTCTAAGTTTATAAGAGCAATATTTAAAAATTGTCCTTATTTTTGGGCCTTTGTCCCACTTCTATGTATGGCTTTGTCCAGATTTCTTGCTCTGAGGTTGAGAGGTATGACAAATGTGTCAGGGCCATCGCAGTTAGCCAGAGACATTTCAAATTGTGACATACTTGTTGCCCCCCACTCCCCTATGTAGTGACTCTGGATGTGTCCAAGCAAGGCAAGGAACAGTATGCAGTGTAAATGTGCAGACTATCCCCCCATCCAAGGTAGACACAAGTACTACAATGGCTTTTCATCTGTCCTTGATTTTGCAGAATGTTCTGGTTTCTGTCATATTTTTATACTGTTGATTTATGCTTATTATTCAGAAAGTGCCTGTTGCTCTGTGTTTAAGTAGCAATGCTTTAACAATCATCTGGTAAGCTTGTCTGAGATTGTAAGATGCATGTAAGTTTTAATAAGCATACTGTTAACGAATTGCCAACATTGAAAGCCTCTCTGTTGTTGTCATGCAGAGAGTACTTACATAACTAGATAGCATATAAGCCTTGGGTATTGAAATGCATATGACAGTATTTGTAATATAGGCCAGGATTACATTATTTTAAGAGCTCATTACAAGCTTTACCTGCAAACTAAACAGAATGCCAATCTATCATGTGTGGTCCATATCCTGTGCAGTAATCCTTTAAGCAATGTATGTTGAGCTTGTTTCCTGTTTGCTTTTCATTTTTTACTTTGATCATGTTTTCCCCATGAAACAAGTAGACAGTTGTTGTCAGGCAGCAGGTCTTTTTTGGATAAGAAACATTTCTACAAGTGGGGGTATCACAGAGACTTCTACTTTCAGTATGTTAATTGGTACTTTAATAAAGCTGAATATAAATTATAATTAGAACCGCAGTGCAAGGATAAGTGGTTTAAGTTGAGTTCTGCTTGTTTTTTTTATACTTGATTTTAACTGGCATTCCAGTAATGTATTTAAAAAGTAATTTATTTGTTCATGCCTCACAACCTTTTTGTTTCCATCTAGATATTAAGTAAGCTGCCATGCAGCCAATGGATTAAAATATTTTTTTTCTTCTACACTTTCCTTTTTTCTAGATTGGACTCTCATAATAATAGTTTGGTACCTAGGGCAGCTTATTTAATTAAAGTTACAGTTTTTGTGGTTTTGATCATAGCCCCTCCCCTTTCTAGTTGACCACACCCATTCCCATTGACCCCACCCACTCAGCTGTCACCTGCAGCCCCCCTTTGATTTGAAGTCACCAGCCACCACTGAACAGTAATACCTGAAATATGTTCCTAGTTATGGGTCATTGTACACCCATTAATTTATGACGTCAATATATCCTGCTCTAAAAGGTGGAGAGGTATGGTCTGTAACACAAAGCAACAGCTGCACATTCTCAGATAACAGTGAACATGAGTCTACAAAGTGTAAAAGGAAAGAGTACTTGCATTATGTTGTATTCCAAAGGAAAAGTACAGCATTACAGTAGTCACTGCTAGTGGATTCTAATACCACACTACGCAAATTTAAAGTTCAGCTGATTGCAATACCATTTTAGCTTATCATCAGAAAAAAATACAGTACTGTTAAGTAATCATCATTGTAGCATTTGAAGCATAGACCTCTAGATGTGTGGCTTGAATGGCCTGCTGTCAAGTGTAATCATTGCACATGTATTCTAGTTAATAAAGAAAATTCTTAGCAGTTGGTATTGTTAACAGTAGAATGTAACAGAATACAATACCATTAATTGTAGAAAGCTTTGTATATTATCTGTGTGGTTACTAATGTTCCTCTATTTTACTCTTATACCACCCCTTCTCTTCTTTTATTTATTAATGGATTTCTTATTTTTATTTTATTATTATTTTTATTATTGTTATTATTAGTATATAATCAAATTACCTATTATTATATTATTTAGTATTATTTCTTATGTTTTATGTGTAATTTCATATTTCTTTGTTGTTAAATACTTTTTTCATTTTTATGATTGATCATTTTGTTCATAATTTTATTATTTGAAACTTTTTATACTGTATTATTATTATTATTTCTCTATTCTTATGCTTTTTATAATTTGTATTTAATTTGTATTTATGTTTTATCTAATTTTTGGTTTGAATTTTATTTATGTTATTACTTGTCTGTCTACATCAAGATATAAATTCTGATATTTATGAGTCCTTGTTATCAGGGCAGCCATGGTGGTGCAGCTGTTAGTGTTGCCGCCTCACAGCAAGAGGTTCTCTGGTTCAATCCTCAGCTGGGGTGCCTTCTGTGCAGAGTCTGCATGTCCTCCCTGTGGTCACATGGGTTTCCTCCAGGTGCTCCAGTTTCCACCCAAAGACATGCTGTAGGTGGATTGGACACTCTAAATTGGCCCTAGATGTGCATGTGTGCCTTCTGTGGAAGGTCGGGTGCCGGGCTGACAACTCGACAACATAAAACTCCACTGCCAATCATGAGGGGACAGGTGATCCACTGTGGCGATCCCTAACCAGGAGAAGAAGATGAATCCTTGTCATCAGCTGTGTATGCAGTAATGCTGAAATGCCTGGTGCTTGATGGTACTGGTATCCAATATAAGTTAATAAACTCCTTTTTACCATGTGCACCATCGCACAATGATTCTTTAAAGAAAAGAAATAGGGAAGTAGAAAAGTGGTGAAATGGGGCCAAGCAGGGGGATACACAAAGTGAAAGGAAGGCAGAAATGTGCAGGAAGGGTGTAGGTAAGAACCATAGCTATCCATTTCTTCAAAAGTAACAACTGAGCAAATATATAGGCTATTAGCTGAATTTAGACTGTCATCTCCAGAGAGAGGGGTGACAACAACATAATTGTGTTGTGATGCGAGTTGGACCAAATTAAGTTATGTATGGGACAACATTTTTGGGGGGGAAATAGCTCCCCTTTATTTTTAAGAATAGAGTGGACTGTTGGAGAAAGGACATAGGCAGGTCTGGAACAGGCAAGTTAAGAAGGTGAGGAGGCATTTGCAGACAGACAAGACATACAAGACAAGAGACAGGGTCAGTGAAGGACACAAAAGGGGGGTGAACACCTTGGTTGGGGTGGAGCTAGGGAATCAGAAACCTATGGACATCATGTTTGGTGACAATGGGAATCAAGTCCTCACCCACTGGACTGTCACCACTGTCATCTCACTTCACCAATGGCTGCAGTGTCCTTGTGTTATTCAGAATGATGATAGAGAGCAGTGTTTCCACTCGGCGTAGGTGTGCACCAATTGTGTGGAACACAATCCTACACACCCAGACCTGGCAGTTCAGCTCAGCTGACAAAATGACCCCTCTGCCACAGCTCTCTAAGGGAACCACAGGCCTATCCTCTGGGGCAGAACTACCTGAGGGTCCAGTTAGAGGAGGAGCAGTGAGGGGTGTGCCACCAGGATGCAGCCCAGAAGTGCTGGGCTTTGGTGCTGTAGCCAGTGGAGGGAGTGTACGTGCACTATGGGGAACTGGCCTACCCTGCTGTGCAGTAGTAGTAACATAAATACAATTAAAATTCCATAATGAAATAAAATATAACTCAAAATAATGGACAGAATAATATTAAATAAAATGTAAACATATATTAAATTAACATAAAAATAATAAATCATATAATTATAAACACAATGAAAAATAATATGAAATGAAAATGTATTTAACAGAAAAATAATAGAAAATTATACATAAACAAAACACAGGTAATAAAAATAATTATGATAATGAAAAATATGATTATATACATACTATTATAAAAGCAATACAAATAATAAAAAATAATAAATACATAAAAAACATATTAAGAGAAGGGGTGGGGTGAGAGGAAAAAATAACATTAGTAACTGTACAGTTAATATGCAAAACTGTCTGCAAATAAATGACTATATTATGTTACATTTTAACTTTCAACAGTACCAAAGGCTAATAAATACCTTTATTGCTTTGAATGCTACCCTGTTCCCCCAATTCATGGGGGCATATATTGCAAATATGCATGTTCCATGCCACCCCATGCAGTCTAAGAAGGAATCAGTACCACCCCACCCATACAGTCTAAGAAGAAATCAGTACTGCAAAACTAACAAGGATATACATTTTCAGCCGGAAGAGCAGGGTCAGTCCACCAAGGCATTCTACTTGCATGTGTTATGATAGTGAAGCTTTAAGATTAGCAGTGTTACTTAGTAGTTCTCAGCTTGCTAATAAAACTGACTGTTGCAGCCTTGTGTCCTCCCCCATCCAGTGCAGTAATCCTAACTGTCCAATAGACAGTATAAACTTAATTCAGAAACTTCCTATTCTCTGTAATTAAATGAACCCTCAAGCAGCCCTCTCAATACTGTCTGCCTTAGTTTGTATCACTTGAGCCCCACCTGTTTATTTGCATCTCTATAAATTTCCCTTCATTGCTAATGTATCTCCATACTCTAATCTGTGTACAAACTGGCTACTAATAAGCAAGTCAATGTGAAGACACACTCCCAGCCTTAATAAACGTTGCTGTCTCTTCTCTCCTTCACTTTACAGGTAGAATTTGAATTATTACTTACCCCCTCTGAGGCCTTCACTGATAGATTTCCACTGCTTGCTTCTCTGGTTTGGCTGGTTACTTTGCAATGCACCTGGTTTACACACATTGTGCTATCCCCCCTCCCCCAATACTAAGTCTATATTAGATTCCTGCTGTGCATGGAGCCATGTTTAAATTACTAGTCTCCCACCAGGACACAAGTGCTCTTCAGCAATTTAATTCTGCTTGCTGGTAAACCATTAGACCTCAGGAATTTGGTAAAGTGTTCAGATCTATAAAGTAACACTTACTTTTTGCCACCCAATACTTTTGTCCTGCTGGGCTCAGCCCTACTCCATTCACCCTCGCTAATGCTTGGCCTCTCTCCGCTTCCCTTCCCTGCCCCCAATTTACACCCACGACCACTACCTCTACATTTAATCCCAACCACACCCACACCTCAACCTCACATCACCTCCACCAATCACGGCTCCTCAAGTCAAATCATATTACACCCACTTGCTTCCCCACACAATACTCCAAAACACTTCCATTCCATCTAGGCATTATTACATCACCCCACACTACTTACCTATCCACATATAGTACAACCCTATAATTCCTATCCACACCTCCACCTAGAACCAACTTAAACTTTACAACCATGACTATCACACAACTAAGTCTATTCTGTCTTATAATTCTTTATAACTCCAGAAGTTATCACTCTAACAATATCCCTAAACTTAGTAGCACAACACTATATTATGCACACTCATAAACAGAGACCACACATTATAATAATATCTGCCCACAGCTGTTCAAGAACCACATAACTGACCAATTCAAAACTAAACACATATGCTCTCATTCCTTCTCCAAAAAAATAATACTTTAAACACTCATCACTAAACTTAAACATCTGTATCACCATTTCAACACCAGGCTCACCATAAGTGGGGAAATCCACCCCAACCCAGGCCCAAATCCATCCTGTCCAATGCAAACTGCTCTAACCCAATTATCATAACATAATACCCCCACTATCTTCAACCCTGGGCAAATCAACAACAGCAGCAAAACCAACTGTCTCTTAATGGTAAATATTAATATTGGAAGTATCAAAAATAAAATACCTGAACTCCAGGCCATAATAGCACACTACTCCCCAAACATAGTTGCTTTAACAGAAACCTAAAAACATAACTAACTCAGAAGTTCTCCCTAACAGCTACAATATCATTAGACAAGACAGACCACTTCATAAAGGGGGTGGAGCTGCCTTACTGTATAAGTCCAACTTAACGTTATGTCAAATACCAAACTCCTATCCCTCCCCCAATAATTGGGACATACTTATCTCACAACTTCAACTTCACCCTTAAAAGATCATCACCATGATTGTGATCTATATTCCACCTGGTAATACACCTGCTAGCCTTGAAGACTTCTTATCCTGGAGTTCTTCTACATACTCACAAGAAACCCTTATTCTGGGGGATTTCAACCTAGATTGGTTCACCTGTATATCGGAACCAACAAGTAATCGAATAAATCTCCATGGCTACCAGGAGTTAGTCCAAATTCCAACTAAATGTGATAAAAAAATCTAAAAGGGAATCCATCCTTGACTGGGTCCTAACTAACAACCCCGTATTGTACTCCCACACAGGCAGTCTCCCAGATACATTAAGTGACCACAACATAATATACCTTATACATAGTAGAACAAGCCTATGCAAAACCACTAACTATAAATCCACTAGAAACACAAAAACTTTCTCTCCTGAGGTCCTCAATACTCTACTCCATAACCGTGACTGGACCCCCCCTAAAAACCCTCCCAGTTGACCAGGCTGTAGCATATTTCAATAAAACATTTCTACAACACCTAGACACTGTTGCTCCATTGCAAAAATCAAGATTAGAACCTCTACAAACCCCTGGCTCAGTAAAGAAACCAAACAAGTCCTCAAGTCCATAGACACTGCCTGGCTTTACTATCAAAAAAACAAACACAAAGTCTAAGTACCAAGAACTGCTCTACTGTGCAAAAAAATTCATTAGGTTGTGCAAAAAAATCCTACTACATGACATTACAAACTAAATACCAACACAACCCACCCAAAAATTTTGGAAAAATGTAAACCAGCTACTAAAACAAACCCAAAAGGCTACCCCCAAACCAACCACCCCTGACACTAAAGTTCCCATCGAAACACAATTCAACTGCCACTTTGTGAACTCAATTCTATCCTTAGTATCACAGGACAGTTCCTTCCTCACTATCCCCATCCACACTAATAACACTAATACAAGCTTTATCCTCAAAACAGTTTCCACCACGTCAGTCAAAAGCATGCTCTCCAAACTAAAAACCTCATCAACAGCAGCCAGCCTACTCCCCAGCTATTTCTTGAAACACAGCAGATCTTATTGCTATCCCAATCTCCACTCTCATAAACAGATCAATTGCTGAAAACTATGTGCCCAAACTTTGGAAAATATCCAATGTTACACCCATACATAAAGGTGGGACCTCCATTGGACTTAATAACTATAGACCCATTGCTATACTCTCCCCCTGGCCAAAATCCTAGAAAAATGGATCCATACCCAGATGCTAAAATATCTCCTAGACAACAACATGCTCTCACCTACTCAGCATGGTTTCCGACCTGCCCATAGTACCACTACAGCCCTCCTCTGCTTCACATACACAATACATCATCTCAAAAATGAAAGCCTGCAGGTGTCAACTCTTTTTGTTTTTGGATATGGCCAAAACATTTGACACAGTCTCACACCAAATCCTGCTAAAAAAACTAAACTAATATCACCTATCAAATTCCATTCTTACCTGGTTCCAAAGCTACTTAACTGACAAGTGCCAGGCTGTGAAATGGGAAAATTCTCTCTCTCCTCAGCTGCCCATAACTATAGGAGTCCCACAGGGTTCTATCTTAGGACCACTACTCTTCACAATCTTTACAAATGACCTCCATACCTCCACACAGCATGCATCTGTCATTCAGTATGCAGACGAGACTACCTTAATCTGTGCTGCACAAAATATTCCCACCCTCCTGCAAACAACTCAACTAGCATTCTCTGATGTCAAAAACTACCTTACCAAAGCACAACCTATCATCATTCCAAAGAAAACTCAGCTTATGATTATAACCAGTTCTAACAAAAACACTGATAACAGTCAATTCACTATCTACATCACAAATTCTACTCCAATTGCTCCAGTGGCACAGGCTAAGCTATTGGGAGTAACCATAGACCCCACCTAAAATTTGACAGTCATCTCAACTTAACTATTAAAAAATGTACATGCTGGGGGGCAGAGCGTAGATGGCAAACTGATAGCAGCATCTTTTACAGCTGCATAAAACAGTACTAAAAAACAGGAAAACATTGATTTCATTAAATAGAAACAGCAAAACATTATCAAGGAACTTAAAAACTACAACTCTATCAAATTTCAAGAAATTTTATTGAGTTTTTCCTGTCAAAATATATTGGAGAACATCATAACTGTATGGCAATAGCCAGCTTAAAGAATTGTCAAACAGAAACTACTCTGAAGAAAGAGATTCAATTGATGTCTTCCACATTACATGAACTGTCTTTGAAAATGGATAGATTTACTGATAATTTGGAAAGTCTCAAGGAAAACTGCCAAAAGCAAACAGATGTACTAAAGGAAATACTACAGCAAAAACAAAATAAACTACTGGATATGAAGACTTCAATAAATGACATAGATGGGAGGCTTAAGGAAGAGGAAAATCAGACAGAATTCTTGCTACATCAAAATAACTGGCTAATCAATAAAGTGGATGACTTGGAGAATAGGGAGAGGAGAACAAATATAAGAATATTTGGTCTTCCAGAAAAAATGAAGACGACATCATCACCTTTCTGAACTCCTGGCTTCCTGAAGTGCTTGATTTTAAAGAGGGATTATCAAATGGAATAGAGAGAGCTCACAGAGCCATAGGAAAACCTATCTCCTCTTCATCTAAAGTACCGCCAAGATCAATTGTGGTAAAGTTTCTGTCTTTTTTGGAGAAAGAACTTATACTAAAATCAGCCTGGAGGGAAAACCCCATATGTATATATATATATATATATATATATATATATATATATATATATATATATATGTATAAATAGAGTCACATTAGATTTAACAAAGATTATTCTGAAAAAAATGTTAGAATTAAGGAAAAAAACATGGCCATTGGTGAAACTCCTCAAGCAAAATAAAATAAAAGCACAAATGGTCTACCCTGCTAAAATCAGAATTTTCTATTCAAATGACTTCAGAACCTTTAATAACATCGAAGAAACGTCTACTTTTATCAAAAACAATAATATTGTCACAATTCCTGAAGAAATGGATTGGTCTGTATCAACCAATTTGAAAAGATCCCCAGAGAAAAACACTTGGACTGATGTAAGGAAAAAGAAACAAATAACTGATTCTAAAACTATGCAATCTTTCAAACCTCTCAAAGATTGAACAAAGATATAGGCGTCTGGATTCTACTTCAAAAAGTATGTATTTTACCTTATTACATTGACTATAATATACTGTGACATTTCTGCTTCTTCTTAAGCTTTATATATCATTACTCATCACAAGTCTGGTAACTATATCTGACAATGAAAAGTGTTTCTGCAATTACAGTGGTATTTAGAAATATAGTTAAATTATTTCCATAATAAATGAGGAAAAGAAGGTTTAAATGACATCTATCATATAATTTTATCTAGTTATATTATAATGGTGACCAGGGAGAACAACATCTTCACAAATGTTTTTTTTTTCTCTTTTTTACTAGTAAAACAACTAATATACATGATTGCAGTCTGACAGTAATTGAAAGTTTTAAACAAAGCTTTTGTGGGTCATTGACATCATTACAATTTAATTTTACATTGTATGGAAACATTAGTATCAATACCTTAAAATGCGAAAGAAACAGAGTTACTTTAAATGGAACATCGTTGCCGAGCTTTGACAACGTGCAAAAGTTAGCGTTTCCCTTTAAAAAAACATTAACAAGATCATCTTGCACATTCTTAATTCAAACTACATTAATCAGAACGTGTCATTTTGTGGTGTCTACATTCTACAGTCTACATAGACTATTGGAGAGGTGAAATCAGAACGTGTCATTTTGTAGTGTCTACATTCTACAATCTACATAGACTATTGGAGAGGTGAAAGGAAGAGAGAAGTCAAAATACAGTATTTTTACCTATAAGCATATTGTTGCACTGAAACTTTGTCAGTTAGTCCTTTGAGTTACGAACATCAAGAGTCACGAGTTATAGTGCAGTTCTTCCTGTTTACTTTATTACTTAAAAAAAAATTGATAGGAATTCAGAGGAGACTAGTTTATTTACATTGTAGACAGACGAACTACCAGAAGGCTTGTGAAAGCGTACAATTCCTTTTACGCACTACCTTCTTCTTAACAGTACTTCCCTTGCCTGATGTAAAGGATTTAAAGTGGTAACTGATCACAAGGGAAGCTCACAGTAAAATAGACACAAATTTACACAATAAAGAAGTATAAAACCAAATATGAGAGTTAGTAATCCTAACAAGTATATATTCTTTTTATTGGGTATTCATTCATATGGGAATTATGTTTGGATAAGTCAGCTTATATAATACACCCTAAACTTTCTACTAAACACCTTAAAAGCTGTAAAGTGGTCATTTCAAATACATTTTATCCATAGAGAAAGGAGAAAAAAGAGATAACATGAAAGAATTTACAGAGCTGTGGTTGATATAACTTGATTTAATTCCTTGTTGTACTACTGTTTATCTGTTATTACACATATAAAGGCAACATAATATAATGATAGAGTAAAATATCAGTGTATTTGTTATATCATAATAGTGGAGATTAATAAATATTATAAATAGATAAGAGAGAACTGAAGTTAAGCAACACATATTATACTGCTTATGGCCCTTATAGAAATGGAGCCTAATAAATATCTCTTTGACAGTAATAGTAATTCAAATGTTTAGTTATTAAAAGAAAGGGGGGAAAATGAGAATAGGGTGAGAGATTACACAACATAATATTGTACCTTCAGTATCTTTTTTGAACAGTCTTATTTGACATATGTGAAATAATTTCATGTAAAAATCTAATAATTAAAATAATTAAATATAATTGTACATAGATAAAATATAGTTACGATGAACTCTATTATTTAAGGTTTATGCAGTTTGTGTGGATACATGGTTGTATATAAATGGAACAAAACTTCAAAAATAGTTTGCATCACATTCAGAAGAAGTGAATATACATATAAGTAACCCATTTTTGTTTATGCTTTATCTATTTAAAACTTTCCATGGAAAATACATGGAAAGTTACACTATTGTTTAATTGTACTCATTCTAAGACTGTTAAAGAGTTAAGAGGGAAATACAATTCTCTTATTATTTACAAACAAACAAACTTATGCATAGCATAATATAGCATTGCATAGCATGTCACATAATTTAAAAGAATCTGTCTGAAAAATGTAAAACTGAAATGCATATTTAAAATTCTAAAATACATACCCCGGGATTCATGAATTTTGCTCTAGGCACAGGCGTAGCTTAGGTGGTATAATGCCAAATATGGCCGCTGAGTGATTCAGGTACAATCCAATTCCACATGCACTACCAGCGTACGCCAGATCTGCACAGCTCTCGGCTCAGGTATGCTAATCACCCCATGCACAGTACTGCAGCATGCAAGTGAAGGTACATAGCGATTCATGAAGTGGTGTAGGCGTAGCATAAGCCTACAGAAATGTAAACCAAAAAAAAACGGTTTACATTTTGCCAAAAAGAACATTGGAGCCATGAAAGTGGACCAGACTCATGTATTACAAAGTTAACATATGCCAGTGGCTAAATATACAGCCAATGGCATAAGAAAAGATGCACAACACATAAAAAATAACATTTAATGTCATGGCCACAGTAACGCAAAGTACAACCACAGGGCATGTGTGTGCAAATGGGAACACAAGGAAAATATATACAAATGTCATAAAATTGCAATGTAACACAAATCATGATTTCCCCATAATAGTCAATGGTATGCATGCTACACCACAACCAAGCTGCAAGGGTTGCTAAGGGTCTGTGACAGTGTTTGGCATGATAACTATGAATTAGTAGTTAATGCCATGCAAATGAGGCAAGTAATAGTGAATCGCAAACGTCCCGCCAGACTAAGGATGTACCATACGGCGCAGCGTTACAACACCGAGGAGTGGTCTGGAGGAATACATGACATCAGCAGTGGGGTGTGCCACTGTAGCTGTAAGCACATTGGAGCAATGCAAATATGGGCTGCCCATTGCTAAGCAAAGCCACAAGATACGGGTGTGGATGTAGGTATAGCTTTGCTTAGCTGAGAGCACACATGGTGCCCGAAAGCGCATGTGTACATGGATGAAAACGTGCCCGAAACCCGGTAAGCGGATGCACGCGCCGCACACCACAGCTCAAAAAAGAAGTTTAGGGAAAGACAATAAGGAAATGCCGCAGTAGGGTATTTGGAGTACAACTGAGCAATTAACACCTATTAACTCACAGTGGGCCATTGACGGCGGCTAACAAGGCTGCTAGCAGCAACCTGTAGAACAGGATCGGGGAGTTTTTGGATTGCAAAGAAAAGAGAACTGTAACCGCAAAGCAAAGAAAACTTGCAGTAGATTGGCTATAGAACACATTTCACAAGACAATCCTGGTTTGGGAAAGTACAAAACAAGAAATCAGGCTGCTGGATGCATGCCAGACAATGGGAGGGGAATTGTTAAGAAAAGTTAAGGAAAGGGCAAGAGGTAATCCACGCCAGCTAAATGTAATTCAACACCAAAGGCACCACAATAGCAGTACCTGTGGTAAAACACATAAGATACCCTGCAGCTCTGATTGTACATAAACACCCTATGACATCATCAGTGTTCAAAGCACAATAGTATAAAGTGTGAAGGCACCTTACACACACTTGTGTATTCCCAAACACTGCACCATTGGTGTAAACAGATGGGGAACTTTTACAATGTACTTGGGAGCTGCCATAGCTGTGATTCATCACCATGTGTTGGAGACTGAAGGTGTTGTGGAGGATGATGCTGACAACCACCTCAGGCCCCAGAGGAGGAGAAGAGTGTTCAGACCAAAAGTAACCTACCAGGGGCTACATGATCTGGAGATAGTAGAGCATTACAGGGTGAATAGGGACATCATACAGCAAATAGTTTAGCTGTGCCGGCCACGCCTGAGATCCAGAAACAACAGAGGGGAACCCATCCCAGTGGACACAAAGGTATGTGTAAGCTTGAGAATACTAGCCACAGGTAACTTTCAAAGGCCAACTGGAGATATCATGGGGATCTCACAGGCATCATCATCCAGGGTACTCCACCAGTTCCTGGATGCCATGTTACCACATGTCAGTGAGTATATATACTTCCCCCAAACTCAGGAGGAGTTGGCCAGCAATATGCATCTCTTCCACCAGGTGGCACACTACCCAGAGGTACTGGGTGCAATAGACTGCACGCACATACATATCAAGTCACCACCCGTTGAGCATGGTAGGCGCTACATAAACCACAAGGGATACCACTCTATCAACTGCCAGGTCATGTGCAATGCCCAGGGCATTATCGTGGATGTGTGTGCTGGCAGCCCTGGAAGCTACCATAACTCCCACATCTGGCATGCCTCACAGCTGTATCAGGTGTTTGTTAGGGGGGACATCCCATATGGCCACCTTGTGGGGGATGCTGGCTATGCACTGGAGCCGTGGATGATGACTCCCATCAGAAATGCACACATAGCCATGAAAGAATGCCATAATGAGGCACACGCACAAACCAGAATCATCATAGAGCGTGTGTTTGGGATGCTGAAATCATGGTTCCATTGCTTGGACATATCTGGTGGAGCCTTGCAGTACTCTCCAGGCACGTGTGCCCACATCTTTATAGTATGTGCCATGCTACATAATATGATCCTGCGGAAACAGCTGCAGCAGGGACATAATGGTGAAGGCCCTCACAGCCCACTGCAATTGCCAAGGCCATCACAGGCACAGAGGGATTCAGACCACGAACACCCGGTGCCAGCCCCAGTAGGCAGACGGAGGCATGCCCAATATGCCCATGCCTTGGCAAAGAGGGAACGTATAGCACCTACACTGACAGTGTAGGCCCCTACGGACTGACACACTTCTCCACTTGCACACACAGTAAAATGGATGGCACACACACACGACCACCTGAAAATTGTATTGTATAGGTGGCCTACTGTGTGAATCTTACATAGGCAGCCCTCAACTATTGCACACACAACAGCTATTGGAACAAGGAAAGTCAAAACCTGAACAGTAAACGAAGCTAACAGCATATATTGATACTATATGTATAGGTTCCTAGGTACATTGGTAGGTACATGCCCGATTGTCAGAGGCCATTCAGCAGACTAGGCAAAATGTGTCTGCTGTCACCACCCCATTGATTAACTAACTGTCCCTCTGTGGAGCAGAGACAATTGCGGGATCCATGTGTGTAACCACTGTTCCCCACCTACTCTGCATGGATTTCTTGGTATGTTAATGAGGGGCTCCATATAATGTAATCAGGGATGTAGTGCCAAACCATGGGGAGTACCCATGACTGGTATCTGTCACCCCAGCATTCTCCAGTTATGGTTGTGTCAAGGTGTAGCACATTACAGTGTGTGGCTCACTGTGACATAGATTCCCACTGCTGGAGCACATCCATTAAACATCACTTGGACATACCATTAATAGGTGTCATCCATATATAAACTAACCGAGTTACACATTTGATTGCAGTATGGAGGAACAGCCATAGTACAGTCCACATACAAAACACCATAACGCTTGTACAAATCCCAGATGACCAAGTGGTAAAGCCACTGACTGTGTTGTGCATGCTCCCGGTTCCACGTCCTGCAAGGTCCATTACGTAATCCCGATGGCATGAATAATGGATGATGGATGCAGGTCATTAGAGCATGTTTAAGCACATGTTAGTGGGTTTATGTGGCGGCAAGTGACAGTAACCATCGTTTAAACATGACTACATGGATATGCACAAAACAGGTCTAAGCTTTGCCAAATTTCACGCAGATCACGGTCAAAGATGTCCAGAACAGGTGAAACCAGCATTATTCACCCTTGTACTAATAGTGCCTGCTCTGAGAGGTAAAACAACCACTTCCAGGAGTAGCCCCATATATTATGTAATAGTTTCATTAAAAAGTTATTCCTGTATCTAAAATATGTAAATGTTACAAGAAACATAATAAGCAACTAAAGTGCTACAAGAATAAGGTTTTATGTAGGACAAAAGTAAGATGTATCCTTTGTACTGACCATGGGTATGTGTCGGCCTCTAAACCCCTATGTGTGTCCTGCAAATGTCCCACTATGGCCATTTGAAAAGGTGGCAACCCAAGCCAAAGAGCTTCAGTCACCAACACAACTGCAATGAGTGCAAATATCTGTGACAGAAATACATGAGACAGCTTTCATGTAGCAACATTTCATTACATATCGATGTATTTCCGGAGGGATTGAAGGATCAACATCACCTGCATGCTATATAGGAACCAATTAACAAAGGCTTAATGAATAAGCCTGCAATAACCATAGTATTAGTCTACTAAATGATAGGTCTTCAATTAGGGAAGGAGCCTGCACACACATATGGAATATGTATAAATGCAGTCCCCACAAACCTTTATCTGCTATGTACACCCACCTACTTCTCCCCCACACCTGAAACAATTGCAATACAGACTGTAATAACATCACAAACATCCACTCACTCAATGACATCTGCAGAAGTGTTAACATACCTTGTGAGAGACACACTTGTAATGGCGCCATGTGAAATCGTTGCTGTTGTACAATGGAACAGACGCCGATGTTACAGGTTTTGTTTGCAATAGTCTCGTATCAGACGGTTGAGATAACAGCTACACTCACATGTAGAACTACATACTCTAGCCATCACACACAATCCACGGGGGACATGAATTCAAAATATCTGTATGTCTCCATATAGCAGTTGCAATTCATCACAATATAACACATCCAGGCTGTCTTCCTCGAAGGTAGGGCAAACGGACAATGCCCAAGTGGAGTATTCAATTATACCCCACTGTTGCCATGTAATTGGCTAATGGAGTAGCTGCACAGCTGATGTGCATGTAATAATTTACTCCGGAACACCAATTGGTGGCAGGATACCACATGTTACAGGTATCTACGTATAAAATGATGGCTTGCCATACATTCAAACCGTATGCTCATACCATAGAACCATTTAAACAGAAAAGGAGTAACACAGATATTTTTGTAAACTTGGGCCACTAAGAAGGTATGTAGAACACGTTAGTGTATGTAGTGCCTGTTCTGTATTAATGAAAGTGTATGCAATGCATACAGTGGGAAAAGGTATTATGTAGTGATGTCTTGTTGAGCATAGCATTGAGTAACATTACCCTCAGGTTTTGCTTGCCTGTTCCTGTTCTGGTGGTGAATATGTTATTTGAAATGTGTCTAGAACAGGCAGTATAGGAGCAGCAAGAGCCTTAGATGTTATCCATAATCCCAGGGCTGACAGGTGCATGTCATCTGTGCCAAAGCATCATGTTTTGTCGACCATGTCATTCAAAGCAGACAGATACTGGATACCCTTGGAATGACACCAGAAGCATAGGCAACTGTTGAAGTGAATAATTCAGTTGTTGTACTGTGGTATCAGTCTGGATGAATGCAGAATGCTTCTCAGGGCTTGGGCGATACCTGCCTGGATTACAAGATCGGAGACCTATTGCATGTCCCTGTACATGTAATCTAGGAAGTTACATCTTAGGGCATTCACACTAACATGGAGAATGGCAGTCATATTGTACCTGTTGAGGAGTGACCTGAGTGCATAGGTTATGTTGCGGATCCTGTTACCCGACAGCCAGATGAAAGTAACTATCGCCTTGTGTAGCCTGCTGAGTGGGACATCAGTGTGACCGCCTACAGAGTCACCTATGACTAGTGTGTTGGGTATGTTATAACACCCTATTGGCTGTAGTTGATGGGCACACATGAGTCTGTGGGCTATAAGTAATTGGTGTTGTGTTTGGTGATGGGGGCTGCCTCTGTTGCCTGCACAGAGTAGTATGGAGAGGCTCCACAAATGTTGTAGTCTTACTATGTGTGGCCTGTGGTGATGGAGATCTAGTGAGACTATGTGATGAGTGGGGTGTGGTGCAAACGTTTAACATCTCCACATGATTGTCAGGTTCAGTCTGGGTTGGCGAGAGCATTACCTCCAGCATGGCTACATATGTGCATCTCCCACAGGCTGTAGTGTTGTATGTTAGGAGGTGAGCATTGACTGTGTACATGAGACAATTGCTATATTGCCTCATGTTGCCCATATTCATCATATAGACAGGCAATAACACTGGTAATTGACACTTGGACACGCCTGTATATTCAACCATTTCTCACAGGATATGTGAGGTAAGTGTGTACAACAGCTGTTGTACTGTAAGCAAGCTGGAAATGTAAGGAAAAACAGTGTTTACCTGTAGGAAATGAGTAGGATTGAGTGCTATAGTAATTAGTAGCTCATGAAGTGCTTACATGTTCTGAACAAGTGCTGAGCATGAATAAGCAATACAGATAGGGTGTTGGATAACATAAACTCACTGCCCCCACAACAGGTACACAATCACATATCCATGAACACTACAGAGCCCCTGTAACCATAACTATGATGGTACAAGGTGCACTCAGGCTGCATGTGACCTGTCCACATCCCTGGTCATATAATACAAATATGGCAAAACAGTTTGCTCTACACATACACTTCCATGTAAAACATAGGTTCATGTCAGACTGTGAAAACACTGAATGAAGTACACCAACAGTTATCACAACCCACAAAGTGGAGACGCCACTTATAATGGGAGGCACTGCACTATTACCCTGCTGAGAATGGTCTGAAAGTCCATGAACCTTAATCAACTTAGATGTTATTAGCAGTACAGATGTAGATTACAGTATGGATGAATTCACACTGCATAGCATAACTGTGACAGGTCATAGGACATCATCACCCATACTGTGTTCCACCTACACTCAGTATACTAGATGTACCTTTGTATGTCACAGCAGTGTTCTACCAGTGGCCTGTTGACAGAAGCAACACTACAAAAGGTGTCTGAGTGACATGTGCATATCACACCAGTGGCAGCTACAGTAAAACAGGGTTAATGTTTTGTACTCCCCCCTCATTGTAGCCCATACCACACAGACAAATGGTAGGCATCTGCATATGTAAGTATGTGAATGGCCATGACCTAGGAGCAATAGCTGACTCAGTGTTGTGGACAACATACAGAATGGGCTTTGTGGGTGAGGTGCGTGACATATGTGCACAATCTGACAGCTGCTTATTGCATTGTCACCACTAGGTTAATAACCCGGTACCCATTAACTACCACCTAGGCAGCGGTCAACATTATGGACACTGTGTGTAAGGGATGGTGCTGTGCAGTTTACCTCCCTGAGCTAGTGACATCACCAGGCCTATTAGGTAGTCATAAGAGGCAACTCAAGTCATGACAGGGTGCCATCCATGAGCATGGAGATCATTGGACAGCCATACTCAGCACTGAAGTGACCAATATCAGATCACATATAACCTTTAAGGTGTATTGGCCATGCTTGGATGGGCGACACCAGCCTTCACAATCCTCATCTCCACTATGCAGCATGCTGCCTACCTTGCATAAAGACATGTGCAACACTGTGATGTTGGACATGTACACGTACATATCCTGATCTGAAAGACATACGTCATGGACAGCCATCTTCCTAGTACAAGGATCCCCACATGCTGGACAGATCACTGTGCCATACATGTTACATACTCCTGCCATACCATGCAACCCTGTCCAGCAAAGCTGCACATGTCATCTCTGTCATACATGGTGCGATGACTGCATGGTAGATGTATCATTAACTGTCTGGATCAGTAATGTGGCACTGATTCACCTGTCGTTGGGAACATGGCTGACAGATACAGCTAGAAAACCTTACATCCTATGCCCATACATGGCCCAGGGAATACACACTACTACATGACCTTGGCCATGCATTCTATAGTTGATAACCATCCCTGCAAATACAATCCAGCTAGCCATTGTCCCATATGTATCACATGTGCAGCACAGGTGATAAGTGGCAGGATGTTGAACTGCTGTACAGTGCCATGTAGATGTATATGGCAAAACACATGCATGTAAAGGTTTCCATGTGCATGCCTGCATTGTCACTGCTCATGTCCATTAAGGCAGTGTATGTGATGATATGTGACATATACACAGTATCAAGGTCAACAGCATTAATGTGGACACATCGAGGCATATGCTGATAGGTAAGAACACCAGTACAGGCAAACATCAGGACAGCGTTCACATGGAGTATGAGCAATGTAATGAGGTGACACACATATATGGTGATAATATCCAATCCCCATTGGGAGTTACATGTGTGTGACACAAACATGTCAGTCGTGTCAGTGTCATGACGATTTGCAAAGACAACTGTTCATATGTACTAAATGTAATACACATGTATGTGCAGCTGTATCTCTGTGCATCTCTGAGATGCTGTGACCTGTCTCCATCATTATGTCATCCAGATAATGTCTCGATCATGACTGCCAGCATATAGCTGCTTGGAGGATGATGCCCTCATACCATACCTCCAGGATAACTATGAGGTATTGTTCAGCCATGTGCCACAGCATGCCCAGCAGCATGATGACCTGTGGCAGGAACTTCACAGGATGGTTAATGATGTGGGTGGCCATAACTGCACCTACCAGCAGGTGCGCAGACACTGCACGGACCTGATCCGACATGCAAAACAGCGTGCCAATGCAATCGCCAGGGAACAAGGTAGAACAGGTGGTGGGCCACCAACCCAGCCCCCACTCACACCTACTGAGGAGCTACTGGCCAGCCTGGGGACCCCATCAGAACAGCATCCACAAACTCTAGCTGCCATTGCCGAGGTGGGTGTATCCCAACCACTGAGCCTGGAGTTGCCTGGTAAGTCACTACTGCACATATAACTATTATATCCCATTTAGTTGCATGTGTCACTGTACAATATGTAATGTAACATCATATGCAAGGTATGTTTACACACATGCTGCATACTATAGTATGCTACCCTGTGTATGCACACATGTGCATACTCCATAGTATATGCTATTGTACTGGTGAATGTGTTAACATGCACAGTGCACCCTGTAGCTGTCATACAGTCATGGATAATGATCAAACTGCTGTTTCACCCATATACAGGTACCTCTGGCATGCCGCAGATACAGCAGGCCATTGCAGGTGAGACAGTTATCAGTATCAGGCATGTGAATGCACATATCTATTCGCCATGTGGCCAGTTAACACATGTACACATAATGTATGGTCCAGTCACGATATACAAGTCACATCTTTTATCAATCACACTGGCTACCCATGTGCAATATATACAAACTAAATGAAACACCGACATGAAACCACAGTAACTGTCATTGCTAGATGTGTGGACAGCTGTGCATACAATGGTGGAGGTGTTGTTCAATGTAGGAATATGTACTATACATCAGAACAACACGTGGGGTATGCAAACAGTACTACACAGTGAGCTGGGATATGGGCACCCCACAGGATTCACCATTGTGGAATATGCCCCTGCAATGAGTGCAGACATTGTGATGTGCCATCTGACATGTCCCAGACATGTAGTGGTCCAGCTGCAACATTGTCTCACTATCCCATAAAACATACCCCACATACCAAACATACAACCCTTTGTCTGCATAACCCTGTGGACAGTGGAGTATCTGACATCTATGGGTGTATGTCATATGGGACAACACAGACATGTGAGCTAGACAGCCATCACAAACATTTGGCCAACACATGTTCACACATGGCCATGGAGGATGGCCAGAGACATGTAGCAACACACAGTAGATGTGATGTGTATGTGTGTACACCCTGTTGCACATTGTCTACACATGGTCCAACTATAGCCTTTGTTGAATGGTTATATAGTAGATGTGGAACACTGGACATCCTAACAGCCTGTGCACAGCTTGTGGAGGTGTCACTTAATTTGACCACATAAGATGTGTTGAACATCATGACTGTGTCACAGCATGACAGTAGTCACCTGTACAGCTTCCACATACATACACAGACACCACATCCAGTCACAGATACCGTACATTTCCCTTGCTGCTGTTGGACATCACTGTCAGCTATGCACCTTGTGTGTGTGTGTGGTACATAAATGTCATGTGTGACATGGTGTATTGCCAAGTCTGCCATGTGTGGACATGGTTGCCAGGCAGCTAAGAAATGTTACCAGTTGTGCAGGGGTGTCATCCGTATGTCTTCTGATGACCTGTCACACATGACACAGCATGGTTTAGTGTGTATACACCTCAGCGACGTTGGTCACAATCCACAGTATTTATGTATTGTGTATGCACACAGTCATGGCTATGCATTGTGTGTGTATTCCACACTGTATAGCAATAGATACACCTTATGATTCCATGCAATGGCACTGTGTCTGTACTTCACACTGTATAGCAATATAGACACCTCATACTACCCTTCAATGGTCATGCACATCTGCTAAAAGTGCATTCTATCTGTAGGGCATACAGAGAACACTGCAATGTGACACCATTACACCGCTGTACATGTGTCAGGACACCATTGTATCAAACATGTATGCATGTCAATACACACATCAGCAGATTATATGTCATACTACATGTTAATGTCAAGGACATATGCCTCACATCAGCCATGTGTACTGTTAACCTGTGCTGGTCCACATGGTGTATCACAGGGATGCATGCTTACTACCATGATTGTGTGAAATGCATGGCTTCTGCTATGACACATGCTTGCTGTTGTGTGCAACCCAGGGATGTATGCTAACTACCACTATTAATGTCTGAGCTGCATGCCATCTGCTGTATCACATGCATGCTGCATGCCTTCTGTCAAATCACATGCATGGTCTGTGTGTCTGTGTGTGTGTGTGTCTGTGTGTGTGTATGTGTGTGTGTGTGTGTGTGTGTGTATGTGTGTGTCTGTGTGCCTGTGTGTGTGTGTGTGTGTGTGTGTGTGTGTGTGTGTGTGTGTGTGTCTGTGTGTCTGTGTGTCTGTCTGTGTGTCTGTGTGTGTATCTGTGTGTCTCTATTGTAATGTAGAGTCTTTGTTTGCCTTCACAGGTGTTGTAAGTGCGTTACCTCTTGCGGTCCATCTGATGTTACTGTCCCCACAGACTCTAGCAGTGATGAACATATGCTTGAGGTACAGGCAGGGTTGTCAGGGGATGAATCAGTGCCATTGGTTGCAATCCCACCTATATCCCCCTCTTCCCCGCACACAGTTCTCATACCAACACATACCCCATCACCAGTGGCCATAGAGGAAGGACAGTTAGCATGTGTTAGCTTGGAACAGGAACGTGTGGTGGCTACAGAAGGTGTGTCTTCACACCATGGTGTCAGTGAAATGACTGCAGATGTGCCACACAGGCATGTGGCCAGTGCTGCTCGTAGGAGGACCTCTAGCCGACATGCACCTACAGGAAAGAGCGCAGCAGCTGGTGTCACCAGATGCATGTTTCAGACTGTAATGGTGGCACAGGCATGTGCTGAATGGCAGAATAGGGAAGGGAAGAGGCTTCAGAGGGCTGCTGTCCGTTCTTTAAATGACAACATACAGGCATTGGCAAATTCTCAACAGCAGATTGCTGACATTTTGGACAGGCGATTGGGTGACATGGATGGAATCCTTGACTGTGGCATGGCAATCCGCGAGTGTGAGCTGTCTGTGCTGGAACATCTGGTAGGAGTGAGGCATAGGCCACGTGGATGTAGGCCAGCTATACCACCTGGTGCAGGTCTACATGAACGAGCTACCTCACATGCCCACTCCCATAGTGCCGGTAGCAGCAGCAGTGCAGCTGCTGCTACGCTGTCCACACCAGGACACAGCAGGCCACATGGACGTGGCCCTGGATGGTCCCAGTGGGGACACGGTTCCAGTGGACATGTGTCATCGGACAGTACCCAATCTGTACCTCTGTCGGGTAGTGCCCATGCAACCCCTGGCAGGCACAGGTCACGTGGCCATGGCCGGACACAGTGAGCTGTAAATCCTGGTCTGTACTATCTGGAGCTGTCAATAATACCCCTGTGTAGGCCGGACACATGGCAGAACTGTGTGCACACATACACGCACACACCAGAAACATCTGTAGGGCAGCACAACACCCACATGTATAACAACCACACATGTCCAATTAGATCACAGGTCCGAACCCACACACATGATGTCATCCACTGGTGCAGCCTAGGCCCATGGCAAACATTATCACCCTGTGCATATGATGATGCCTGCGCCGCATCCCTGTCATCCACACCATTGGTGCAGGGACATGCTCATATGGTCTGATGCACAGGGTGAACAGAATAGTGAGATAAGTGTATATTACAGTTGTTATGTACTGTTGACATGCAGCAGACATACCATGTAGTACAGGTTTAGAATGCATTGTTTTATGTTCACAGTATGTGTCTTGATAACAACAGTAACAGCATGTTGGTAATGATGCCCTGCTTCCCTCCTTAAGGTCTAATTGCATGTGCCATTAAGTACTAGTTTTTGCAGTATCCCATGTGTAAATGTGGAGTACTCACAGGCATGTATGGCAATACCAGCATGCTATACGTAGCCTCAACCTCACTGTTAGGCTGACATTCCAAAGATGTCTACACATCTACTGATCCAGGAGCATGTGAGCTGTGTACTAGGCTACAGTGGCTAGAGACATGACATCCATACCCGGTGACATCACAGGTAAAGTTACATGGTATGGGGGGTTTACACAGCGGTCTAGCTGATGTCAAGGGTAGAGACCAGTTGATAGCATGAGGCCTCACTGTGTAGCAGGAATACACTTTCACATTACAGGATGAAAACACACACAGACATACACAGACCCACACAGTAACACACCCACACTCACGGGGTCAATGACACTATAACACACACTTGATAGTGTTGAGGTGAGGACCCCTGGCTATGTGGTAATCACCATTAAGGTACTGTGCACCCACATGATGGGACACAGAGAATGAACATGTACAGGTAGCCAGTAATGCCTAAGTCCGACGGCATCAACAGGGTAGTAGATTGCATCACCTTGAGGGGTTAGGGGCCCTATCTGTTCTCTGTGGTAGCATACATCCTCACTCCATGCACCAGACAGCCATACATACATACACACACACACACACACACACACACACACACACACACACACACACACACACACACACACTAGAGTCCACAAATGTCATGCACATACAGATAGTTATAATGTGTGTGATACACATACCACCCCTGCCTATGTCTTGCTTTCTACACTGCAGTATGTACAGATCTCTACAACAGTCTACAGGGGTGTGTAACAATTGGGATGTATTCCCCACCATATGTGGCATATATGGTCACACAAGCAAGCACACATGGCAGTACTGTGAATCAAACACCTGCTATCTTATGATACATCTGATAGACATACAGCAGTACTGGCCGCATTACAATGAGTACCGATGCTACCTTCGGAATTTGTGCTGCTATATGCACACAGGAAGACTTAAGTGTTACAGGTGTCAAGGGATTTACAGTCAGTGCCACCCTGACCGCTGTGTAGGTTGTATGTCTTCACCTTCACCTTCAATTAACAGAAACATAGCTTACTATTTGCACATGTTATGGTAGGATGGCTTGTGATACCCCTGTGAGCTGTTTTCAGCAAACATCCATCTGCAAATGTGGCCCACCACTTTATGTACACACATCCATCCATACCTGATGTACATCTTACCGTACTGTCAGTATTTCACCATATACAGGTGTCAATGATGGGGCTGCATTGCAACTGCATGTTGTAGTAAGACACAGATGAACTGCAAACATCAGCTACTGCACATGCATGGTAGCTGAATGCACACCACTACATGTACATGTGTGTAGGTCCTACATTCCTGTCATGTAGCCATGTTTGTATGCATTGCAATTGGTGGACATGTGTGATGACATACATGACACATGGACTGTTGTATGATATGATAGTTGTCATGGGTAACCAGTACAGAGGGAATGTTAACTCAGTCAACATTGCTACCTTATGTACTGTTAGCATTCAACAGCCATGGACCTACATTCCATGTGCATGCTTGTAATTGCTGTAGCCATGTGTCTGCACGAAGGACAGCAAAAGCTATGCTATGTACATATGTGTTGTGTGTGTGTGGGGGGCATGTACATATTCACGGCAGTTACATGTATGTCATATTGAAACATGAGTGTGTTTTCTGGTGTATAGCAACAGTTATCTGTTACAACTGTATAAGACCCAGGGTCCCTGTTATGTGTACAGCCAACCTGGTTATGAACAGTGGTATCACTGCATTGCATAACACATGATGGAACCCTGTCAGTACATGGGTAGTCTGCACAGTTGCTGTAGAGCTAGGTACAGTCTACTGGTGATGAGTAACATGGTGTTGTACTAAAGTATGGATGTGTGTTGCTGGTCCAAGGACATGGTGATGTCTGAGGGCTACATACTAGAATGCAGCATTTACCACTGTGATCTGCACCTGACACATCTGTGATGGCTTTTGAGAGTGTACTGGTCAGTACGTGAGTGGCCTTCATGTACATGGGGACACTAACACCTGGACCGGTCCGTAACGGTCTTATGGCCCACATGTCTGTATCTGAGGTATACAGTGTTAGTGCTATTGTGCACAACTGAGCCTTATGCCAGGTGTTCCTCACTGCACAGATGTCAGTATTCCCCATTGTTGAATCTAGATTGGCAGCTATGATTACGAACACTACACATCTAGCACTGTTTAGCATGCGCATACAATGCAGTTGTCCTGTAGGTGTCAGGGTGTTTACCTGGTCTCAGGTTCTTCGTCTATGTATGGTACTATATGTGCGAAGTAGCCACTCCTGCAAGGACATCACCACGGGTGGTATTAGTGTGCCAGGTTTAGATTGGTACAGCTAAGTTGATGGACAGCAGCAGACGTTGTGTAGAAGACAGGTGTCAGATATATGTAGTGCAGCGTTCATGCTAACAATGATGACTATCGACACACTGTGCCCTTCCATGTTTAGAATCTGTGTGCATACAAGACAGCCCTTTGCTACTAAGTGTGTGAGCATGCCCAGTACGCCGTTGTGTAGATGGACACATAGTGCATTCCAAATGGATGTGTGCTACTGTGTGAGCATGCCCGGTGACACTTTGTGTCGGTTATGTGCCTCTGTGTATGGGCATAACCATTGTAATCCTGTATAGTGATAGTGGTCATCCAGGCAACAGATGGCCATACCCCACTTCAGGATGGATTCCTACATTGAACACACTGGTTCACACGTATGTACACCGTAACTGCCAGCATCCACGTAAATGTCTGCATTCCTAGAAGGTCATATTGACTGTCTTGAAAGGTGTACTGTCTGTGGCGTGTCTCCTATCTATGTAGTGTTGTAATAGTGCTCTGTAGATAGGCAGTTGTCCTGCTCACACCACTGCTGTGTGTTTGTCTCCGTCTGCCTTGGGACAGTAATGTGCTTTTAGACTGCTCACACTCCATACAATCCCTATCGGCGTTTGTTCCATTGTTGATGATGTCACCCACCTAGAAGTATGCCTCTGGGAGTGTTGTGATCCAGTAATCTTGGTAGTGCATTCTGTAACTATGTAATGCTGTAGTGTGATAAGGTAGTTAGGTCTTTGTTCTAATCCCAGCCCTGACAAGTGTGTGTGTTTCCAGCTGCCTGGGGACAGAGTAATGCTTTTAGACTGCTCACTCTCCATACAATCCCTATCGGCGTCTTTGCCTTTGCTGATGATGTCACACACCTAGAAGTATGCCTCTGGGAGTGCTGTGATCCAGTAATCTTGGTAGCGCATTCTGTAACTGCGTAATGCTGTAGTGTGATAAGGTAGTTAGGTCTATATTCTAATCCCAGCCCTGCCAAGTGTGTGTGTTTCCAGCTGCCTGGGGACAGAGTAATGCTTTTACACTGCTCACTCTCCATACAATCCCTAATGGTGTCTTTGCCTTTGCTGATGATGTCACCCACCTAGAAGTATGCCTCAGGGAGTGCTGTGATCCAGTAATCTTTGTAGCGCGTCCTGTAACTACATAATGCTGTAGTGTGATAGAATAGACAGGTAGGTGTTCCATTCCAAGGCATGACAGGTGTGTGTGTTTGGCAGTCATATCCTATGTGTTGGTATCTGTGGGTGGCTAGCTCCAGGATGTGTTGAGTGTGTTTTGTTGCTTTCCTATATAATGTCCACAAATGTCATAATCCCCCAAGAGACTGAGTTGTCAACACATACACAAACATTCGCCAATAGGTCTGGTGAGTAAATGTCAGCAGCCCTACTTTTACCCTTACTACAGTCTGACCCATGTGACACAATGAAATGCACTTGCCTTGATAGTAAAACCACTACATTATGCAGTTGGCACATGTGGTTTCCTTTTTATTCTTGTCTAATGCTTTGGTGTCATGTGGTCCGCCGTTGTGATATAAATTCAATATCTACATATGTGTGTGTATATGTATATGTGTGTGTGTGTGTGTGTGTGTGTGTGTGTGTGTGTGTGTGTGTGTGTGTGTGTGTGTGTGTGTGTGTATATATATATATATATATATATATATATATATATATATATATATATATTTATATGTATGTGGACATTAGCACTATTTAATGTCTGTGCTGGATGATCTGTACGTGATCACCTCGGATGTATGCATATCTGCCATGGCTTATTGGTAAAGCACATCGTCTGTGGTGTGCAGGGTCCCGGGTTCTAGTCATGTAGAGACTGGTTATTTTGTTGCTGAGAAGAACAAGGGACCTTTAACCAGTTGTGTGCGGATCTGAGTGACAGTAAGCAGTGGTTATTAATTTGGAGGATCAGTATGGGTCATATAACTATGCATTAGAAGACAATACTATGCAAATGAGGTTGACAATAGTGAATCCCATTTATCCCCAGGGTGTGATGCAGATCCCAAGAGTGTATGTGTATAGATAGCTGGGTGCAGGACTCGAATATAGGTAAAAGCATGGGAGGGGGGTCAGGCATACTATAAGTACATTGGAGCCCTGTGCCTCAGGATTGCTCCTGCCTTAGCACGCCTAAGCTAGGAGTGTGTCTATACCTGCCTGGTGAAATTGGGAGGGTCAACAGCAGTAGTGGAGTAGTCAAGGTGAACAGGCTGCACAAACAAGTGATAATCAGCACAATTAGCAGATTATATGGCCAGCCCACCCCAGAACACTACGGTAAAGTGAGCAAGCACCATACACACAGGTTTCTTCCACACTCTACACCACCGGTGTATACATGCGGGGACATTTCTCGACACAATCCAACCAAATGGGAAGGGCTGCAGCAGGCAACATAGACCAACATGTGCAGGAGGCTGAGGGTGGTGAGGATGTGAATGTGGCCGAACAACCTTTAGTGAGGTGACATAAGACTTTACAGACCTAGGGTAACCTACCAGGGGCTACATGAGCTGGAGATAGTGGAGCACTATGGGGTGGACAGAGACCTCCTACAGCAGCTTTTTGAGATGTGCCGGCTACACCTGACACATCGAACAGGCTGAGGGAAACCCATCCCAGTGGATACCAAGGTATGTGTTGGCCTAGGTATACTAGCCACAGGTACCTCCCAAAGCACAACTGGGATATCATGGGTATGTCACAGGCATCTGCATCCAGAGTATTGCACCAGTTTACAGACGCCATGTCATCACATGCCAGTGAGCACGTACATGTCCTCAACACACGTGATTTGTTGACCAGCAATATGAGTCTCTTCCACCAAATGGCAAACTACCCTGGGGTACTGGGTGCTATAGTCTGCACTCATGTATGCATCAAAGCACCACCCGCTGAGCTGGGTAGGGCCTACATTAACTGCAGGGGCATACCCTCCAACAGCTAGGCCATATGCGATGGCCAGAGCATTAAACTGAATGTGTGTGCTGTCTGCCCTGGAAGCTATGACGATTCTGATATATGGCATCTAACACAGCTGTACCACACCTTTGCCAATATGGAAATCCCCTACAGTCTCCTAGTGGGGGATGTTGGGTAACCACTGGAGTCGTGGCTGATGACACCCATCAGCAATGCACACACACCTGAACAACTACACCATAATGAGGCACACGCACAGGCAAGACATATAATTGAGCATGTGTTTGGGATGCTCAGGTCACGGTTCTGGTGTCTGGACACATCCGGTGGAGCCTTGCAGTATTCATCAGCTACATGCACCCAAATTGTTATGGTATGTGCTATTCTACACAATCTGATCCTGCGGTAACAGTTGCAGCAGGAACAGCATGGGGCAGGGCCACACAGCCCCCCACCAATGCCAAGGCCTGTACAGTCACAGTGTGACTTGGAGGAGGAACTACCTGAGCTGGACCCAGTAGGCGAAAGGAGGCGTGCACAGTATGACCTGCCCTTGGCAAAGAGGCAACACATGGCATATGCACTGACACAGTAGGTACCCAGGGAATTTCATGCTGTCTGACTCGCACAGACAGTACAAGGGATGCCAAACATGACACTATCTGTGCTCAGCCATGTATAGGAAGTGTACTGTGTGCATCCAACATAGGCAGCCCTCCAGCACCATCCTCAGGTCTGGAACACCCCCAAGGTAAGTCAATCAACCTACCAATTGGCAGTTGTATTAGAACGTGTATTTACCTGTAGCTATGGTATGGATGTGAGCATACAAGGGAATTTGGTGGCCGACTGTTAGGGCAGCAGACAGTACACGTCCATAGTGGCACCATGACATCTGTAGCACATACCGGGGTCACAATAGTAGCCAGTAGTACACAGGGTGTCCTAACCCACTGCAGGTTATGGGCTGAACATCATGTGTGTCCATACAGCCCACACAAGTCTCATACAGCTGGACAGGTGTAGACCAATACAGACAAATGCTATACAATGGCCTCTGGATATGCTCAATGGATGACCCCAACCCCCACAGACACACACACAGACTACAGCAGGCCAGGCAGTTGGATGTAGGTTGTGAAGGCTAGGACGTCTGAAACCACTATGCTGGTAATTAAAGCTAGGATCTGACGTACACTGGTATGCCTCCAACCAGCAATTTAGGTAGGTCCACACACTGAAATGGAGTTCCTGGCATACCAGTACAGTAGTAGCAAATGTGTACAACTGTCAGCTGTGCCCCCCTTCCAACGTACACATGTGAGAGTCATGTGCACCACCCCCAGTGCTGTGTAGGACTGTGGATACAGTTGGATGTCCCCCCACACTGTGCAGAAATGTAGCAACAGTTAATGCCACATGACCGTTAGCTACCCTGCAGACACAGCATGCCACCTGTCGGTGTACAATGCAGGGGTTGGCACCACAGTACTGACTATCTGGACATTTGACACATGCGATCCAGTTGACCATACTGGACATGCTCAAACACATGAAGGCATGACGGTAATGTCAGTCGACAACATGCATAACAGTCATACTGGGCATGCTCACACACTGAAACACAGGACGGCCAGGTCTGCAAACACTAGTGGTCCGGACATATCTGCCAGTACATTGCTATACTGTTGAATGACTGTGCTGTATGGTATGTGTGTGGTACTGTCTATTGTCTGTATATATGCCATGGTGTATTGGTAATTCACATGAGCTGCGTGCACAGGGTATTGCTACCCAAACGTGCAAAGGACGGTTCTTTGTTTGCGGCCAGAACGATGCCTTTGGATATGGAGTGGGTAAGGCACATTCCAGCAGGTGGGAGCGGTTGTGCATGGGTTTGCAAGATGTTAAGCACTGCTGATCTCTGGTTACAGCTCCTTATACTTGTTTAGACTCCACATTTCTTTAACAGTGCAATACTCACATACTGGTAGACAAACATGCTTACAGCCGCTCGCTCACTCACTTGCACGTGCACCGACATTGGTGCTTCCATTTGTCACTCATGCTGGGTGGGCACGATCCCCTGTGATGTCTATTACATCGGACTACATGATTACAGTATCGGGTATGGCTCACCATTAGGCGACTGCAGGTGTTCGACTGTACGGAATCAGTAGCCTGTCCAGTGACATAATCATATTATATGCATATTCCTCATACAATCTGCTCCCATCTGGCTGATACATGGGAACCGATACTCTGCAATGCTGACATGTAAATGTTTTTTGGGAAACCCATCTCTCTGCCGGGTCATGCTACCGCATACCTATTGTAGGTTTTCCACCTTTTAGATTGGCCGATTTGAGACTCTAGGAGTAACACCTTTCTCACTTGCTATAACATACATTTTTCAGGACACAACTGCCCAGAGTGGAGTGTCCCTCACAAAGATGAACAGGTGATAATCCCAAACTATTATGCTATCATCTACCTAAGGTGGTCGGCAGAATATGCGCTTTCCGTCACTAGCAGACCTCACATACCAATGGGGGAGAATGAACACTGTAACAGGGACACTGCATAACACCCTGAGGGACACATTTAGATGATTGGTTCTATTAACCTGACACATTGACAGTCACAGGGCATATGTATTCATTCACATTTGTCAAGGTACATGACTCATACATGTTGTCATTAGTCATTACGTGTATTCTGCCACCTGTCCACCTAATATCACTAGTTCTGGAAGTGTTTAGTTAGGACTGTGTTACATTCTGATTCATAAATCATGGATGTCCATAATAATCGGGTACAAGGCACTGATATAGTCCCTATGTGTTCCCCCAATGGCTTATGGACTATCCAGTAGATGTGCTCTTCAGGTTTGGGAGGTATAGGCGTCTGCTATGCCACATAGGAATATTAATTACTTCCACTGGGTGGGCCTACTACATCTCTGCCAACCAACACCTGCACACTTAAGCCCATTATTGCATACCCATGATTCACCTACCTGACACCCCTCTACAGCAATCATGACAAATACTTACTGTGAGCGCAGCTGGGGTATGAACACAACCCTACACACTGCCCACTCTCCCCATCTCGGGACACATGTCGTGCGTTTTGTCAACCCATGTGTTTTTACACTTGCACAACCTACAGCTACATCCTGCTCGCATCGATAACCAAGGGTTCATATGTAAAGTGAATTTTTGGTGTCCCACAAGGGACCTCGTTATCCATGTTTAAAGTGTAGACCTTGCAGATCTCTCCCACTGGTACTTTCATGCCGGTGGTTTGGAAAGCAGCAGTGTATTTACCTTTATTGCTTGTCTGTATGTCTGACCGGCCCAGCTGGGCAGTGTGGGAGGTAAATGTTGGTTTATTGGACCTCCCAGTAACATATGCCCTGTATGAACATATGTTACCCATAATTGCTGTAAAGTAACCTAGTTATGTACATGTGTATAATATCTACAATGACATATATATGTTTTTTCGTGTGTATATGTGTATATATATCAATAAATGTTGTATGTGTGTGTATATATATATATATATATATATATATATATATATATATATATATATATATATATATATATATATATATCCATCTGTGTGTCCGTTGACCAATACATTTCCCAGACAAACACACTTACACATGCGTATTGGGTTTTATCTCTGCTTCAACAGCATACTTCACTCCGGTTAACTTGTAATTGGTATATAGCACGTTATACAGTGGACAGATGTCGCACTTTGTTCATGTATGGAGTACCGCTTATAAGTGTGATGTGATACAGTGTCATTTGACCTATTCCTCATCTGCACAGCCTGTTATTCCTGCTACTATTTGTTTCTGTGCACATTCATATTATTTATGTCAATAAATGGAGTGCATGTGTTACAGAGAATGTACGTCAACATATTGATGTCTGCATGTTGTTTTGTCTTTCGGCATTTCCCGGTTAGGGGTTGCCACAACGGAACTCCGGTCTGCTAATGATTGGCAGATAGGTTTTACGTGCTGAGTTGCCAGCCCTGATGCACAACCTTCAACGAAGGTATGCCCATTCATGCATGTTTCCATGCAGAAGACACTCTAGCTGAGAATCGCACCTATGTACTAGCTGACCTACACGAGCCGCTCCATTGCAACCGGCACAACCAACCCTGGCACTCCTGCTTCCATAATCACATAGCCATAGTTTCTCCAGCCCACCTGTGTTGAGTTTCCATGCATAATAGCCATTAACCACCTGATATCGCAGACATGACACACCTTTACACATTGCCCTCTCCAGAGTGTTAGGGGCCCTACACACATTTTGTACCACCTTGTGTATTCACAGGGTCTCCCGCCATTTATATTTGCACATACGTGCCTTTCCTCGTGTTATGAATTCTGAACATTTGCAAGTTACAAGTGTAGGTAGTCACAACATGAACTGTGTGTAATGTTGACGTAGCAGTTCAACAATATTATGGCCACTGGTATAACCCTGCCTCTGGTGTGAATAGCAGTGCTCTACTCACTCTTCTGCAGCTTTATCTGACATATGCTGCAAGCACTATATAATGCCTTAGTTGCTCTAGATTCCCTTCACAACCCTTGTATATGCTTTCTTCTTTATATATATATATATATATATATACACATATATATATATATATTTTTTTCCATATATTTCTTTATTTTATGTCTGTGGATATATATCTATACACACATCTATATATATATATATATATATATATATATATATATATATATATATATATATATATATATTTAAGTTGCATCTGTACAAAACACCATACATTTGCAATGCTGGGAGCTGCTTACACCCGTGCAGGTGCACTTGCATATCCTTATTGTGAGTTACATATGTTTACTGCCACTTCTTTGTGCTTACGTGTGCCTTATTCATTATGACAGTACCACTTTGATTCATGAAATCCGGTTAATGGCCCCATGCGAAACACACGTTCAACTTTACATGTTTAAATGTTGGCTTTACAGCACAGATGCATTCATTACACAAGAAAATGATATGTGCTATAGTCGTACTTGAACCAGAAATGCCTTTACGTTAGGTGGATGCTCTAACCACTACACTATTGGTGTTCTGCTTCATTTATATGTATACCCATGGTTCATAGCTACCCTAACATACACCTCACCGCTTCACTTACACAGCAGGCATCCATTCTCCTGCTGGGAAACCCACAGTACTACACATGCAACATTCCCTATTCCCTACTGCACTGGACCCATGCTGCATGTTTACTCACTCCAAGGATATTCAGAACTCCAAAGCTTTTACTCCTGGCACATATGTGTGTTTGATTGCCAGGGTGTTCATGTGATGATCTGGGCTTTGGCTTGTCTAACTGGTGACTGGAACTGCCCTGTATCTGTTTAAATGTCAGATGTAGCACATGGGCAGAGTTGGTCCCAATTTTAACATTATACCTGTGTTTACAGATGCAGGGGTTTGGGCACCTTTGACCAGATTAGTATTTTGGCACTACATAATACAGGGTTGATGGTGGTTCTACTGCATAATACAGGTTGGGGGGTGTTTCCACTGGTGTTCCCCTTCACAGTTGACTCATTCATTCATTCATATATATGATGAATATTATTCTGGACATCACTTTTGACTTCACAACAGGTATGCAATAGTACTGTCAACAAATGTGACAGTTGATTGGTGTACATATATATACGGACCTCTGTAATACTCAGGGACTAATTTCAACAGTGACAGGGACAAGGCAATGACAAATCAGGGACAATCACGGACACTTAAACAATATTAGTACTATTAACTTGAAACGTGTTGACAGATTCAGAGCCATATGTATTAATACTTGTTTTCTGCAGTTAAAAGCATCTGTTACTCTTAGTTATTGTCACTAGTCATTCAAGTGTCATTCAACACCTTTCTTCCAAAGGTCACTGGTTTTGTGAGTGATTAAGAGGCTGGCCAGTTATTGTGCGAATGCTCTGACCATTGGTAGGGTTGCCACATTTTCATATGTACAGGATGGGATTTATTCTGGGCACACCAGATTGTTTAGGCCAACACATACCCACGGTCAGTACAGGGTTTAGAACATTCATTATTTTCCTAGATGAGAGCCTATTCCTGTAGCACTTTAGTTGCTTATTCTGTTTCTTGTACGATTTGCATATTTTACATCCAGAAATAACTGTTTTAGGCAGCTGTTACATGAAATATGGTACATAGTTATTTCCTGCAATCACAGGACATTTGCCATTGTATCATTCTTGGTCAGGACGCACCTACCCAAGCAGTGACTGTCCCTCACACAGTGGGTCAGGAGGTACCCTGCTTATGTCAGCGCCTTAATCACCCTATTTCCAAGTGCCACTATGTGACTGTGTGCAATATATTCTCTCGATAATTCATGTGGGGAGACGTGCATCACGGGCAGGTGTTTGATCCTGGGTAGTAGGTTCTGCATGACCGTCTAGAGGCTGAACAGTCTCGTGAACCACTATTGCACATACAACTTGTGTCCAGATGTCTACAGGACTGGGCATTGTGTCGTGATACCAAGTCTGATGTTTACACATGATACTTATCCCATGAGGGATATCCAAAAATTGAACAAGCCAATTACCGTCCATTCTTTTGGATTTACAAAAATGTGTTAGGGTTTTACATGCAAGGGATACATAGTTTGCAATCCTGACACTGCCTAGGGTGACACTGCCTACTACATATGAGTAGTGGTCACTATGTGTAGATATGGCTGCACCAGGCTGGTAGCCCGAGTATGGCTGGATTTGGTGGACGTTCAGGAATGGGGGCAGGTTGTGTGCTGTAGAAGGGATGATGGGTATTCAATTATGCATCCAGGTGTGTTGCATTTGGATGGCCCAGTTCCATCCAGACCATTCTGTGGGTATGTGCCGGTGACATTTCTGTACATGTGTATCGCACATTTTAATATTCATATGTTTGTGTGATTGTGTTCTACAGTATGGCCTGTCAGGTTGTATTGCGGATGTGTATGCTTGTTCTTTGTGTTTCTTTCTGATTCACCCGCTGCTCCCTCATACACCTCCAGTTCACCTATTGTGCATCCAACACAGTCTCGCCTTTGTGGATTATACCTTACCCACCCCCCCACACACACATATTCCTGACACTCCATCCATCCCTTCTTTGGTTGATGGCCCATGCCACGGTCGAGGGAACACATTGCATACACTACATATGTCAGGTACCTGTATGGTTGTGAGGACTACCCTGGCATTTTTCACCTTCCACATGCTGTACATCATGCACATAGGTATACGCAAATACTTATCTTTCATGACATGGTAGGTACACCTGGGTAATACCCGTTCATCTTTGACACATCCTGACAATAATGGCTTGGACCCCATATGGGCGGATTTTGGCCAAATGCTCTGACCATTGGTAGGGTTGCCACCTTTTCATATGGCCAAGATAGGATATATTCCAGACACAAATCAGATTCTACAGGACAACACATACGCGCGTTCAGTACTACGGATAATACTTTTGTTTTATGCCTACATGTTAGCTTATTGTTGTAGCAGTTTATATGCTCCTTCTGTTTCGTTTACTTGCTTATTCTATTTCTTGTAACGTGGTATGTTACATACGGAAATAACTATTGTATGTGACTATTACATGTGATGTGGGACATAATTATGTCATACGGTCGCAGGATATTTTACATTTATAATGGTTTTGGTATGGACACAACTGCCCAGCTGTGTACTATCCCTCACAATGTGGAACAGGTGGTAACCCTGACCATTGGGCTAGACATAGCTATTGGCGGCGCGCTAACATGATGCATTTCACTTCCACTTGGTATAACTATCTACACTGCATTAGAATATGGGCACACAGTTTTAAATGTCATTTGTTCAAGGGATGGAGACTCGATATTCACTAACGTGCATTTGTGTTTGCTTCTTAATTTTGTGTTTGCAAGAACTGTCTTGCATTCTTTGCATACGTTTCAGTATCCACGGACACTGACAGGTGTGATTACTATTGCAGGCAGATTGTAATATTCAAGCATTTTAGGTTGCACTTCAACAGCCAACATTTCCACGCCTCCGTGCGGCACTTCGACATGCCCCATGCACTCGCTCTCATTTCCTATGCACGTGGCTGTGGTGGCAGCGTGCCTTCATTAATATGCATATGGCACTACTGCACCATCTACATGCTGCACGGTCGGTGCAAGCCTAATGCCGGCCTTGCGCTGAGCTTCATGAATCCTGGGGATAGTCAAAATTATATTAGTTACAATGAAGATCATAAATAATTCTGTGGAATTTGAGATGTTCATAACATGAAGGTTTCCAAGAATATATATGTATACATATAAATTGATGCCTTTGCTTGAATTAATCTATAACTATAGTTACACTTTGATTTATGGCCTTGCTATGCATAATTCAATAGAAAAAGGAAATAGAAAACAAGATTAACAAAAAGAAAATAAAATGCTTGTTCATATTTTGTCTGACTCACTTTATGTCAATTAATATTCCAAACCATTGTATTATTACATTTTTAATAGTAACAATTGAATAGCTATACTCTGCTTTTGCTTGTTAGGTATTATTTCATATTAGAACTAACAAGTGTTCACACACAAGTTGCAAAATATCTGACTTTCAGATAATTTAATAGAACTTGATATATGTATACATAACATAGCATTTGGTATGATATGAATGGGGTTTCTTTTTATAAATATTTAGTAGTGCATGAAAGGATTGTTATATACTGAAGAGAAAGTCTAATCAAAATTTAAATTATATTACTAAAGTAATAGTCATTTCCATACACTGTGTTCTTTTAATTTTAACTGTTATGTTGTGAAAATAATAACTACTAGTTTGTTTTTTTTTTATTTTCTTTATCTGATTTTGCCAACTCTCCAAGAGAGGAAAAAAAGGTAAACTGGAGCTCAAAATGGGATAGTTTTTCCTCTTCTTGCTTGTTGGAAGCTATGGAAGTGAATCTGTTAGATTTATTTTCATCTAACAGACTGGAAGTGTATTTCACTTCATGTACATTAGAAGGTTTACAAAAATATGTGTTTACTTGTTAATATGCATTTCATTTTGACATTTTTATTTTTTCTCTTTTTTGTTGGCCTGAACCAAATTATAATTTGAGTTTTTTTATTAAAATTGATAAACTGACTACAATGAGCATTACTAACAGCCTAGTTACACATTATATATATTGTATGGCATTGCAAATATATTCTACAAAGCAAACACGATATAAAGTTAATTATTGGGAATGGACTTGGCTATTCTATCCTTAAACACAAATGGGTTAAATCATCCAAGGAAAATATCTAATTTATTAAAATACATGAAATTAAATAATGCACAAGTGTTATTTCTTCAAGAGACTCACTTTAAAACAAATGGTACCTACATATGGAATCCTAATGAATACATGACTTTATCTCATTCTTCATATAAGAAAAAGATCAGGGGAACTTTAATTTTATGGAAAAAATGTCACCATGCTTCAAATCATTTATAAATATGAAGATAAGGAAAGACTTCTAACTATAGTAATAGTAAAATACAATAATAGACTCTGGACATTAGTAAATGTATAGTGGTTTCCAGGTATTGGGGTTTGGATAGTTAGAAAACAGATGGATCTAATTACCAGAGTCTATAAAGGAAACTTGATATTGGGAGGAGACTTCAATTGCATATTAGATAAATCAGAGACCACTAGCAAAAGAAACTTGTGTATACATTCTATAGGGAAGATCCTTAAAAATTTGGAAGAAAGCTTAAATCTAATTGATATATGCAGTTACAAAGAGAACAATTCATTATTATTTTCACACCAAGATCATATATTTGGGACACAAACAATAACTGATAAAATCTGCATATCTCAAGAACTAAATTCCTAAATAACAAAATTCTCCATAATTCCATGCCCCTTTTCAGATCATAACGCGTTAATTCATAAAATACATACAGATTATAAGAAGCTAATCTTTATATCAAGAATTCCAGCTTACATTACAAAATTAAAACAATTTAAACCTTGGTTAGATTCAGAGATACAACTCTTTATAGACATAAATTACACTACTGAAACAAATATAATTAACCTTTAGGACACTTTGAAAGCTTATTTAAATGGAAAACTCATTTTATGGTACACAAACAAAGTAAAAGAGTGGGAATCAGAATTATACAACATTCAAAAACAAATTACAGAACTCACTATTAACCCATCTATTTATACACAAAATAATTACAAAAAAGCAACAGAAGACTTAAACAAAAGATATAATGAAATTCTAACTCACAAAACTAATATAGCAGTAGAAAAATTAAAACTTGGCTCCTATGCAGTTTCACCCAAACACATGCACAATTTAGCAGTAAGAGTAAGGAAACATTTGATTGAAAATATTACAAATATAATGCATGAAGGGAAAACAAAAAAACAAAAAAAGTTTCAGATATAAATTATATACTAGTTGCATTTAAGCATTACTTCACTGATAATTATAATGATATCTCACATCTATCTAATCCATCAAACTTAGACCTGAATTTAGTAAACGTAAAAGCGATACCAGAAAAGTTAAAATCAGACATTCAGAAACAAATATCCTTAAAAGAAATTACCCCAAAAATAAGGAAATTAAAAGTTATAAAGCACCGGGAATTGACGTAATAATTATTGAGCTGTATAACATATTTCCATCCTCAGTAATATCATTATTTCATAGAACTTTAAATGAAATTCAAACACAAAACACAATACTAATTTCATGGAGGTATTCTCTAATTATACCCATTATAAAAGAAAACAAAGACCCTTTACATTGTAAATCTTATAAGCCAATTTCACTACTTAATGACTATAAAATCTTTATGTCAATACTAGTTAGTAGAATTAAAAAATCATTGATACACATAATAAATGAGGATCAAACAGGATTCATTTATAAAAGACACACGCATAACAATATACAAAGAATACTAACACTTATAGATTTTTTAAACAGAAATAACCAGGAAGCTCTAATAGTAGCATTGGATATAGAAAAAGCCTTTGATACTCTGAGTTGGGACTTTCTTTATAAGGCTTTAGAATTATTTGAATTTCCTTCCAATTTCATTACACTAATAAAAAACATATATAAAAACAATTTGGCTTATGTAAACTTGGGCCATTTACCTCAAAAGCCATTGAAATAACCAAAGGCACAAAACAAGGATGCTCGATGTCACCTATCCTATTTGCTTTAGCAACTGAATTATTTGCTTCATTAGTATACCACAATCCTAAAATATTAGGCATAGATGTATATGGTCAATTTAATTCAAAAATTATGTTATTTGCTGATGATGTTTTACTCACATTATCTGTTTCAGAGAAATCATTATAAGAACTAGATGAAATAGTGGAAAGGGTTTTATCATATATCTGGCCTTAGATTTAATAAGGGCAAATTTAATTATATGTATTTGAATAAAAAGAGAGAATTCACTTCAAAAACAAATTGCTTAATAGCTAAACAAGTTCCCACAATTAAATATTTAGGACTAACACTATGTGATAATCTGGAATCTACATTAGCCATAAATTATAACAATACAATTAATAAAATAAAAATGCTAATAGCAAATTGGAATAAAATGTTTTTGAGATTTGAGGACAGATTACAAATAATAAAAATAACAATACTTCCAAAAATAAATTACACTGCACATGCTATTCCCATAGTACCAAACAAAAAAATTCTAAAAGAAATAAATAAAATTTTATTAAACTTCCTTTGGTATCCAAAAAGAAATAGGATAGTCTACATACACACCACATTAGATCTTGGGAAATGGGTGGAATTCATTTTCCAGATATAGAATCATACAGAAAAGCTTTCATATTAAGAAGTATTATGAATTGGATCGATCCAAATTATTCTTCAACTTGGAAAACATTACATACTATTATTTTCTTAAATTAAAACAAAATAATTAAAAATGTTATATTAAGTGAACAAAATAATAGGATGTGGCATATATTGATCGTCAATGTTCAATATAATATAACAAAACCGACTAATATAAATTACATAAATAATATTTACAATTTATTCAGAAGATTTATATATATCAACACAGACATTAAGATTTGGCTAGACTTAGTACCCTTTAGCTCTACAAAACATTTCTTTAACAAAAATGTATAGTGTTACCCTAACTAATTGGGAGAAGAAAAACTTTACTTGTTGGCAGCACTGTAGAGAGAATCAAAAAGTATTAGATAGTCAACAAATTCAAAATATATCTGATATTTTGATGGCAGATTGGTTGCTACTTCAAATCATATTATCATATGCTAAAGATCTTAACAGAAAAATTATTAATTCTCCTTATGACTAGCCCAAATTTGATGTTTTATGTTTGAAGTTATTTATAACAAATATAATTGGACGAATCTAATTTCAAAATTATACAAAATTTTGATGACATATAAAACAAGATATTGGAATTTTATAACAAAAGGATATCAAGCCAATCTATCAACTGAAAGTAAAACTAATCTTCTTTGTGCTATTAATTCAACATTTAATTTACAAGTGTGGAAAATATGTACCTGGAAATACATTCACAGGGCATTTATTACTCCTGATAAACAAGCCAGATTTAATTCACTCCATAAATCTATTTGTCAGAGATGCTCCTTAACCTGTAAATCTGACTGGGCTCATATATTGTTTGATTGTATTAACATAAAAAAATTCTGGGAAGAAATTACTAAATTTCTCCAAGCTGTCTTCACAGACACCTTTATTTTAACCAAATCTTTAGTCCTCTTGAGCGTTAATGATACTACTGAAATGAATAAAAAAGATCTATACCTACTTCGGTCCATATTAGCTGTGGCAAGGAAATGTATAACTAGAAAGTGGAAGTCACCACAAGAACCTACTTGGAAGAATTCTTGAGATTAATGAAAGAAACAGTGAAACTAGAAATCAAGGTGAAGGAACTGAGAATCTCTCCTAAAACATGGATAAACAATCCTTGGGAAAAATTTCTTGCTCTTGTTGAGATACTAAAATTGAACTCAAACTAATTAAATGTGTAACTTTATACTTTACTGAGTATTATAATATTTTTTTCTCTCATGTTTTATCATTAACTTTTTTTATTATTATTTTAGTGATATTTGTTCAGGTCAAGTATACATAGTGTATATAAAGGCTTATAATACTTGTTTTCATTGATAAGTGCAATGTTAAATATCATTATATTTGGAAAATAATAAAAATTATTTGAGAAAAAAAAACAAAAAAAAGAAGGTGCGTAACATATGTATATTATAGAGGGCAGTAAACAGATTTGCTAAATGTTTTGATATGTGCAGAGCAAATTCAGAAGTAAATGTATAACAAATGTAATTAATACAAGGCAGTGAAAACAAGCTTCAGTCGATTTTTACCATGATCTGAGCTGAATAAATACATTTAGATCAGTAGCTTTTACTAACTTATAAAGGGCAGCGAAAAACAGGTTGAGGTGAGTTATTTGACCAAAGCTTAACTTGAGTAAAGTGACCATCTCCACAAGTAGAAGTAACAAAAGGCAGTAAAGAATACAAAAAAAAAAAGTACATGCCAGACTGGGATCACTCTTCCATATCAAACCGTTTCTTACCAACAACACAAGATCAGCCATTGCTCACTCCCATCTTCTATCCACCCTACTCTATGCATCTCCCATTCTGACTAATCTCAACAAAACTGAACTAAGCAAAATAGAAGCCTGCTATAACAGAATTGCTCACTTTGCTGCAAATTGTTCATATAGAACTCATCACTGTACTGCTTTGAGCCAGCTCCATTGGACTGGCTTGAACTGCCCAACCTCCTAACCTACAATTAGCTCTCCCTCTATCACTCTGTCTATTACCTCCCCAATAAGTGTCTTGCCCTTAAAAATCTAGTACAACATAATCAGCCAAAAGGCCTCTTAAATCAACAAGCAAACTACTACTAGAAGTCACCAACAGCTATAATAGCTTTGGAGATACACTATACAGTAGTTCAGTGGCAAAAAGTTGAACTCTGTCTCCACTAGCATACAAAACACATCGTCCAAAGACCATTTAATAACCTCATTAGGCAACATCTCAAGCAAAGTTGGCAGTGCCCTGACAGCTCCCAAGTCTAGTGAAAGTGGATAAGGTAAATGTACTAAACCTAGAGTACTTGACAATAGTTTTCACTTTTACTCACAAACACTGGCTAATGTACAATGTATGTACTGAACCTATGTACTATGTATGTATTCTACCTATGTTCCAAATTTCAGCTGTACACCACAAATCTATTAATTACCTTTATTTTTAAATTAATGTTTTCTTGTTTCTTCTCTCCACTGTAAATGCTGATGTGCAGCATGCCACTGTAAAAACATGTCTATTGTAATTTGTGTGTATACTGATCATGTCTAAATATCTAAATGTATCTGTAATTATTTTTCTGTGTGGAGCTTTTCTCCTCAGGCCGCTGCTGAAAAAGGGCCTTTTCGGCTCAGTCAGACAGCCCTGGTTAACAAATGTAAAATAAAAAAAAATAATAAATAAATCTGACAGCACGCCATACAAGCCACAGCTATAGAAGTCTGCACTTCTAATTATATCATTATGAATATGTAACACTACTGTACTTTTATTTATGATAACCTAAAACAGTATTCTAAAGAGTTGATTTTAAATATGGGAAGTATGATATTCAAACCCACAAGCAGTGTTTATTGTAATACTGTACCTTTCCTTTGGAATACAGCATAATGCAAGTACTCTTTCCATTTACACTTTATAGATACATGTTCAATGTTATAATGAAAACAATCTGCAGCATGCTCTTGTGTTCCCTGGTTTATAGATCATACTTTACATTACAATATTTATGTCAACTTAAACAAGTAATGCATACTTTGGACATGTGGTTTTCTAAATTACCACACCTGTTTACTCTGTAATACTGGACTGTTGTTCTAAGTAACATACTAGTACATAGGGTCATCGGTTCATATGTATGTACTAGGCTAATGGCCATGGAGCCTATATAAGCTTAGCCCAAGAAGATTCCCTGGTATCATGCTGCCCAAAGTTAGTTCTCAGTGCCCCTATCAAGCAAGACCACTGAAATGATCCCTGGGGTGAACTTCCTATTGCCCGTCTACTCGTCAAGATTTATCTTAAAGAGAGCCAGTGAAGTGCTCTGCTTGACGTGAATGGAAAGTTTGTTCCAGAGTATGGAAAGTCTCTGGGTTAGGAACCTGTCCCTCCAGCATGTTCTGTTTATTGTGGTAATGAGGTTTAGGTCTCTGGAGCGTGTGGCATGGAGGGATTGGGATTTCTTTAGGTGTAGTATATCTACCAGCTCTGGGTCAAACATAGCTTTGTAGGTCGAGCAGTAGGCAATAAGAGACAGAGTATAGCTGGAGTTTTTTGAGTCTGGTCCATATAGGGCATTTGTCTAAGGCCTAAGATACTCTTAGTGAGGTATTTTTGTGGCCTTTCCAGTTGTCGTAGGTGTCTAGTGAGGTACATACCAAATGGGGCATTGTATTCTATAATAGGTCTAATGAGGGCCGAGTAGAGAGGGATTATGACGTTTTGTAATGAGATGTGCCACAAAGAAGGACTTTCTGACTACAGTGGCAATGTGGTTATCAAAGGAGAGGCTGCTGTCAACCTGTGTCGCCAGGTCTCTTATCACATCTTTGGTGTTTAGTGGACTACCACCTATGTGGTAGTTCATGAACACCAAATTTTTCCCAAAGGGAATGACAATGCACTTTTTGGCATTGAGCTTAAGGCCATGATTCTGGCACCAGTCACTGGTGTCAGTGAGGCCTTTTTGTAAAATGTCTGCATCAGTTGGAGAATCAATAATGACTCCCAATTTGCCATCGTCTGCGAACTTGGTCAGCCAGAGTCCCTTTGTGTTGGCTTGAACTTCAGAGAAGTAGATGCCAAATAGGAGAGGACCTAGGACTAATCTCTCTGGGACACCACTTGTAACTGGTTGGTAGTCAGATTTGGAGTCCGCTACTTTCACAGTGTGGGTACTATCAGTGAGCCAGTTGCTTTTGCGTTACAATGGAGAAATGCATACTTTATGTGATACAACTGTTTACCACAATAAGCTGTATTTACTCCTAATATTAAAATAGTAGTACTGTTTGGATGCATACATATCACATGCGTCTGTCATCCTTGTCATTCTTTTTTCATAGGTCTGCACATTCAGTGACCATTCTGCATTAGCTGTGGGAAAAACAGAACACAACACAACACAATATAATTAAGAACACCAATAATGAACATATGCAGCTGCTACCTCCTACAAGCAGTGTCTGCAAGTGATACTTACACATCTGTGGAGTGCCATCATTCCTAAATTCCTTGATCCAATGGTTGACGGTATCCCTCTTCCTCACCCTGAGGTCATGGTCATGATTCTTACACTGCTCACCAGTGTGGGGGATACCTGTAACACTGGACAGATCCCAGGAAAAACTATTACATGGATCTGATTAGTAATCTCATCCATGATAGTGCTCCTACAACAGCCGAGGACAATAATCATTCACTAGGAGTCCAACAAACACTTTGGACTCCTGCACACTCCAACTTTGAAATTGAAATTTCAGAACCTCTCCCTGAACACCAGATATGTCCAATGCAGATGAACACCAATGTTTAATGACTGTTCCCACCAATTCCAGTTATTACAGAAACTGAGAACGCACACTATTGGACTTTGCAACATTTGAAAATAGTTCATGCTGCATAACATCACGCAAACATGTTGCCAGTGTCTGTGTGATGGGAAACGATAAAGTGAAGTTTCTCAATACAGGTATTATCATAGCTTTACATAACTGACAATATTACTGTATCATCCAGCAGGAAAATACTTACAATATGAGTAATACTAGGTCAACTGCTATAGCTCAGGGTGACTATAATGCAAAGTAGGACACCAATGAAAAGACAAGATGTCTGCTGTATTAGAACTCTGGACCTTATCCAATGTAGTCCTACATTCAGAGCTGTTGCCAGTAGAAGAATTAAAGAATGCATGTATATGCTTAATGACATTGCTATGTAATGCAAGGACACATTAGTAAAACACAAGCTGCAATGCTTGTATTAGAACTCAGGACCACATGAACTTCAGGTCAACTCTTAACATCTGAAGACACAGGGGGAGGTTATATAAAAATCTGTTACATTAATATTGATCCTGATGTTCTTACTGTTACATGCAGTGCAATGGCATTTGGTGGGCTTGTGCTATGCAGACTGACATAAAGGGAATACCTCTGAGGTCTATTTTATATGTCTGGGTCCTGTCTGCCACCTAGGTGGTCCACTTATACAGTTTGTGCACTGTCACTGTGCGCACAATCCAGCTGCACATAGCTGATGCCATTTATGCTACGTGCAGAAACATGCAGCAACATGTAAATAGTGGCTCCAAATATTAAGATACAAAATAGTGATAATAGGCAGCATACGAAATCAATGTATCACACACACTACTAGACTATGTAACTAAACAGGAAATATCCCTACATCATTTTAAAATCCATTTCACCATCCAATGCACATGCCAAACACAGGATGGGTGCCTTAACCCTGAGTTTCATACACCTTTGTAGCAAGCAACAACAGGCATCCAGCACCATACCTCTCAACATCTTAGAGCGAGGAATCTTGGCAAAGGCACAAATAGTGGGGGGACAAAGGCATAAAAATAGGGACATTCTTTAAATATTGCTTTTACATACGTAAGAACTGGATTCAATAACAGCTTATGCATTAGCATGACCTTTCTGAAGGATATGAAGTCTGCAATGCAAATGTGTGCCATTACACCTGACTTCAGTTCTCAATGATTTGCCAGTGATGTTACAGAAAACAAAAACTGTATGAAAAACAGGCCAAATATATATGAGTCCAACATCTGGATGCTCTGAGAAAATCTATACAGTTGGGAGGGATATTCAGCACACAATCAAATTAAAAATACTGTACAGTTGCAATAAAATATTACATGTTACCTGTACATCTAGTGAAATATTTCACTTTTACAATACTATACTTACTGATTACTCACCCCATTATGATTGCTTGCAAATATACAGCACAATTTTAGATTGTGTTTTTTGCTCATTCATCAGTTATCTGTCCAGTAGTCTGGGGCATACAGGATGTACACCATTCAATATCACTGCATTTACAATGTCAAAGGATATTACCTGGGAATAATATGATATACATCTGCCAACTAAGGAACAACAAGCTGGATGTCACAAGCAAGCACTGACTGTTCATTTGGGGGTGGGGGAGCAAAGATGTGTGTCTGCTATCGCACTAACAAGACTGTGTTGGTCTGGTTACCCTACATGTCTGGCATCCTGCCTGTTGTATGATTTAGTTATGGTTGATAACTGTTATCTCTAATGCATCCCTAATGGAGGTGTATAATGATTTTGGAGGATGAATTTAGCCTCCTAGGTGTTGCGTCAGTGTGGCATGGCTTGTCTCAAAGTCAGTGCAATGACTAACTGAGAATGCTATGTCTGCTTGCAACCACACCTGCTGCTGGTTCCTCCCGTGAGTCATCATTGATCTGTGGCTGTGGTGACCTTGGCATTGATGGTAGGATGTGTTCCCTGTCCCCTTGATAATCCTGCTGCAGCTGTTCTTACTATGTTAACTTTGATAGCAGAGCACATACTATGAGAACTGAGGGATTTGTCAGTGGATTGTAATGGTGCCCTCATCCAGAAGTATGAAGGCACTGGCACTGTGAGTGCAGTAGCTGAAAAACATGTTCTGTGGCATTACTGGTTGGACTGTGTTCCTCATTACTGCGTTCTTCTGTGTGTGTGTGTGTGTGTGTGTGTGTGTGTGTGTGTGTGTGTGTGTGTGCGCGTGCGTGTGCACACGTGTGTATCTCTGATGGGTTTACTCAGACATGACTCCAGTACATGGCATGCATCCACACCTACGTGAGCTTGGAGATATCCCCCATAGCACGCATCTGGTGCAGTTGGCAAATGTAGCACATATGCAAGTTGTGCTACCTGAAAGGGTTATCAGCACACATGTTCCACATGATTCCCATTACATTGCACATGACTTTGCAGTTGTTTGCTTGGTAGCCCTTACTATTAATGTAGACCCTGCCCTGTTCCCCAGGTGTTGTTATCTTGTGTACATGACTGTGATGTATGGCACACATTACTGGAGAGTAGTGGGATATATGTTACAATTGTAGCATACTTGTGATAGTCTCCTCAGAACATATGTTAAAATATATGTGCTCTCTGCCATGTTGTAGCATAGCATGCAGGAATGTTCAGAAGATACTGAATGCTGATGCCTATGAAACACCAAACATGTCCCCTGGTAGTCTGTTAATGGTACCTGTGGCTAACATACTAACATTAGCACATACCTTATATTCCACTGTTATGGGTTCCCTGCATTTGGTTCTGTATGTGACTAAAGGCTGCCAGAGGTCCCACAGTTCCTCTACTGTTTTGTTAGCTTGCAAAGTTTTCACCCTCTCTGTCTATGGCTATTGGCAATAGCAGCATTGGCATCAGCTTGTAGCACACATAAATGTATGTAAATTGTAGCTGATACTACCAATCTGTCAGTACTTACATTGCATCTGTACTCCACAGCTGCAGTTTTCAGATCATTTAGAGATTGTCATCCACATTCTTCTTAACATTGCAGTTACTGCAGATATAGATTATTAAAAGTATTACCCTCATGTTATAATGTTAAAGGTGGAGCCTACTCATACCCAGTCCACTGAAGCCATAGATATTGAACAGTCGGAGGGTGAGGACATTGACCAGGGAAGTGTGGCTACTACTACTGCTTCAGTGACTGTTGACACTGGCCATAGCCAAACTGTTGGCGAGGTGCCACACAGGCAGATTTATAGGGGTGCTCAGAGGAAGCCTGCTGTCCTATCCCTACCTGTTGCAGGTGTTTCATCAAGTGTCACTTAATGTATGTTTAGGGCCATCATGGAGGCACAGACATGTTCAGAAAGGAACTCCAGGAGAATGCTCAGCGTTTAGATGCTGCACAATCTAACATCCATGACTACCTCCACTGTGTTGCTGATTCCCTGGATCAGTTGAATGACACGTTGGAATGGGATGTGTCTGTGAGGGAGCTTAATGTATCTGTCATAGAACACACATTGTCTGTGATGGAACATCTGCTGGGAGGGGAGAGTCAGCCTTGAGGGCATAAGTCAGCAACTACATCTGCTGAAAGTCATCGTGGCTGTGTCTGATCACACTCCCATAGTGGCAGTACATCCACTGCTCCAGCAGGAAGTGTGCTGTCCACACCCTCATGGAGTAAATCATGTGAGTCATGGTCCTGGGCATTCCCATGAAGGGTGCACATCTAGCAAACATCAGTCACCCTCAGGTAGTAACACAGCATCTTACCTTCGGCTTTAAGGTACCAGTGTAACTCCTGGCAGAGCCAGTTGTCATGTTCAGGCATGGAAACAATGAACTGTCAGCTCTACCATGCATGTCTCACAGCTGTCCAACATACAGACATGTAGGGCTACCACTGAGCTTGGCTGTCTTCATGCAGATACTCACACATCAATGTCACATTGAGGTCACCTGCAGACACACACACAGCATTTACATGGTCCATCTTGCCTGTTTCCCTTGCTTATTCACACACACTCACCAACGTTTTGTGTGAGCCTAGGCCTCCTGCACCCCAACACAACACCCTGTGCAAGTGATGATAACTGTACCATATCCCTGTCATCTATCTTTTGGATTCAGGGATACTAAAGCTATGTGTCTGATACACAGGGTGACTGTCTGTATTAATATGATGTTATTACCTTCATTTGTGCTGTTGAACCTGTCATTTAGATTGTATATAGTCATTTAGACAGTTGTTAGCATATTTATCTACTTTATAGTGGATGCTTTTGTAAGGGATGTGAATTTGGAGAATTAAATGTGTCTCATTAGTACATCTAACGTTCTCTTTAAGGATTATTTAGGACAAACATATGGGTGCACATCCAAAGTCAACCCATCATATTCAGAGCTCAGAATTGTATGTCAGCACTGAAGACAAATCTCTTCAGAATGGTAATACAGTATAATGTTCCTTTTTGCATGTATATTGCCATAGATTCTGAGGTTCATAGGATTTGACTAGGGTATTGACCTAATGGTGTTTAGAAGCATAGTCATTACATCATAATATAATATTTAAAGTCAGATATAATGCATGGCCAAGTTTTGTCTTGCAATGATCACCCAAGTCGAGGAGAGAAGCAGCAATAATCCATGTCAGATAACGTTTTCACAGCAAATCATCCAGCCTGTCCTTCAACAGAGTAATGGTGCTCTGCTCAACATGGATTTGAAGCCTACTGCAGAGGAGAGACTACATTTGAGAGATATATCTGTCTCTCCAGCATGTCCTATGTATGTCATAGTGTACACTGAGGTCTCTGAAACAGGTGACTCGAATCTCTCATTTCTTTTCCATATGTAGCATTTTTCATCCCATTTTGGCCACAGATAGCCCTGTAAGGCATACATAATCTGCCTCAATGCTATCTATATGATACTGCACACAGTGACAGATACATCAGTCTACCCACAGAAGACACATTTTGGAGAACCTCTGATGTTTTATTACTCAGACATGTCTGAGATCTGTCAAGTTGGTGCAGGTGCCTGATAAAATACATTTCAAAGGGTGGATTATATTTATTAATATGGTTGATTAGGGATGAGTATAGGGGATATTTAACATATATTGCTAGAGATGTAATGCTGTTGTTAATCAGATGTAAGATGTATAATGTCTACCTCACCACAGTAGACCCAGGTTGCAGATGGCATATGTTCCAAGGTCCATCAATACAAAAGTGGGGAATGGTGTACTCATGGTTATTTTATAATAAGCAGAAACATTTATTATTACTATACGGTATGCTGATACATTTCTGTGCAGTTCATGTAACACCTATGGCTTTGTCAGCAGTCATTAGTGCCACAGACCCTCTGTTTTGCTCAGGACCTCTGAGACATATATGTCAAACATGAGGGGCCACAACACTGACCCAGAGGTGACATGACTGCTGCTTGAAATGAAGTCTCACATTGTGGTCAAATGTTGTTGGTCTGTGATCCCATTTGCAAACCAACTGATAAAATAGGATTTGGTATTCACCTTGGTTAGTTTCCCTCTGACAAAAAATGTTGGATTGTGTTGAAGGCCTTGGTCAAGTTATGATAGGATGTGTGCACATCTTTGACTTTCTGTATGTCTCTGGTCACAGTCTTGAATCCCACCAGATTTTACACCCACAAGACATCCCTGAAAACACCTAACTGGAGCACATCTAAGGGTAATGCTGCTCAACGCCAGAAGTCTAAACCTCAAGATGCACGCACTCGAGACTCTCCTCAGTATGGAGAATATCGATATCTGTGCAGTAACAGAAACCTGGTTCTAGGCTCCCGAGAGCACCCCAGCACTAACAGGTTATACTTCATACCATGCTTTCCGGCCCCAAAACTCGGACCGAACCACAAAATATTTATCAAAGATACCCACACCTCCAGGTAAGTGGCACTGCATGAAGCATCAGAGGACCATCCATGTGCAACTAACAGTGGCCAAAACTGCCTTTCAGTTTGTAGTCTGCTACAGACCACCCTCCCAAACACAGGAACCTCACTCGGCTTTCCTGAGAACACTGGAGAATATGCAGGTCTCTCCAAACACTATTATATTGGGTGACTTCAACTACCCAGTGATCATGATATGGTTAAGATGTGTCTTAGCATGGTAGCATGCCCTTGGCCAAAGTGGCCAAGGAAACTGGCCAAAGTGTTTACATTTTGGCAATCATGTGAGTTCCAATCCACATAGGGGAAACATTGGCTGAAATGTTTATTTTGGTTTAACTCACCTATAGCATTTCTTTAGAGAAGCATATTCAACTTATTGATATTATCTTACATTTTGTGCATGGTTGCGAATATTTTGATTATTTGTTGAATTCCTATGAACATATTCCTAATCTGTAATGATCTGTTAACATCAGCTTTTTAACAGGGTCTATATTAGAACATCAAAGTTTCAGAACTTCGAATGTTCTAATATCGAACCCTATTCAGCGAAAGCTGAAAATATTGAAGCAACAGAAAACCAAATTTTTTCCTAGGGAAAGAATTTGGTTGTCCGTTTCTGTTGCTTCGGTATTTTCAGTGCTGTAGTGGAAAGTTATGGGTCGGGTTCAGGTAAGTGTGCAATTTTGTGGACGTGAGGGTTAGGGCAGGTTAGGTGAGTTAGAGTTAGGGTTAGGGCACGGGTTAGATATGTGTGGGATTGTGTGGATGTGAGAGTTAGGGCGGGTTAGGTGAGTTAGGGTTAGGGAGCGGGTGAGGTGAGTGCGCGATAGTGATGGACCTTAGGGTTAGGGTTTGGGTTAAGGTAAGTGGATAGTTAATGGTGTGTGTATAGTTTAGTGTACGGTTAGGTGTAAGATTTTAGGTGTATGTGTGTGGATTGCTGTTTGTTTGGTGTGCTTGTGTTGTGTGTATGTGTTTTGGAACAGCAAATTTTTTCCCTAGGAAAAAATTTGCTGTTCTATATGTTCAATGTTTTCAGCTTTCGCTGAATAGGGTTCGATATTAGAACATTCAATGTTTTGAAACTTCAATGTCCTAATATAGACCCTTTTAACAGCAGGGTTTGAGTAAAGCTTGCTACAGACTATTATATGTCTGACGAAGGTTTTTGTTAATGTATTATTTTTAGAAGTGCTGTCAAGTTGTTTTATCATTAATTATTACTTTCAATTCTAGAACATCATCCTAACCTTTTAAAAGAGTGAGATGGCAAATTTACAGTTGAAATGCAACCAGGGAAGATGTATGTATTTGCTTAGTGGTGTGCACTTTGCCAAGGAATATCAGCTTCCTCACACATACCTTACTATGTCCCTTATGTACAACAACTTGCATGGTTCTGCTAACAGAAGTTCTATGACATAGGATGCTGTCCCATTCTCTGAGGAATGAATGATTTCCATTACTGTTAATGTTTCTGAACACAGTGCTGACATGAATGAAGTTTTGCAAACTCTTTACCTAGATAACCAGTACGTCCATATTCGTAGATTATACCCCATCCAAGTGCTGTAATAAAACTAAAAGTCTTTTCATTGCATTCATTACATGCCCTTTCAGTCAGGATTTATTAGCTAGGCTAGTAATTGTCAAGGTTATTGTCTAAATGTGCATTGTGGATGCAGGTTTGAATCTTATGTTCTTCAATCTGTGCTCAAATATGTTCAAATCTATATATAATACTGAAAAATGTGTATGGTGATTACGAAATTCTGTAGAAACTGTTCTGATCAATATATATCACGGTTATTTGAGGAATGCATCATTTGTACTTTCTCTTTTCTGTTTTCAGGCAATGCAGATTGGACCAGGAGCTGTGCTTCGAGTTGATGCACAGGCTTGAAGAGCACTGGAAAGAGACAGTTATGTTTTAATAGATTCATATATTGTTTCTAGGCTAACAACCTGGGAGGGGACGTTCCTAAGCATAGCAACGTTTTCCCAGAAGAATAATGATGTCCTGTATCTGAACAGGACATTGAGGGCCAATCATTTATAAGCTACTTCTGCCCATAACGGACGTGGGTGCCAGGCCCAGTGTAAATTTCCTATTCCCATCCACTGGTCTAGGATGTGCTTAAATTGGGTAATAGATGAAGTCAGCTTCACATGGATAGGAAGCCTGTTCCATTGGAAGGGCAGACTCTGAGACTCATATCTGTCTTTCCAGCATGTTCTAAGTCACAGAAAAAACTTCCAGCACATTGACCTTCTATTTCTGGTATAACTGACTTAAGAATATGTAGGAGATTCATAAGTGTGGGGTTTACGGATGCCTTGTAAGCCAGGCATAGATCACACCTCAGCAATCTATAGCAGACTGAGTAGAGGGAAAGAGCTTTACGGTGCTCTGCATAAGGTGGGTTTGTTACACTTTGTATTCTTTTTGTAAGGAACCTCTGAGATCGCTCTTGTTGCTGGTCAGGTGCATATCAAAGAAATCATTGTACTCTATGATTGGTCTGAGAAGTGCAGAATACAGTGAGATCATGACCTCTTTCAACCTAGATGCCATGTCCTTACTTATAAGTTGCACAACATAAAAGGATTTTCTCATCACTGTGGCCACATGATAGTTGAAGGTAAGGCTACTGTCTACTTTCATTTCCAGATTCCTGACCACTGAGTCAACTCTTAGGGGTGTATTATCAACATGGCAATTAGCCAGGATGGTTTACTTCCCGAAGGGTACAATTATACATTTCTTAGCACTGAGATTAAGACCATGGCTTTGTTATCATGTGTTAGTCGGAGATAGACATTTTTGAAGAATGACAATGTTTGCACAGGATTTGATGATAACCCTCAGCTTTCAATCATCAGCAAACTTAGTCAGCCATAAATCTTCAGCATTCGCTTCCATTTCAGAAAAATAGATGCCAAAAAGGAGCGGGCCCAGAACCGAGCCCTGGGGGACTCCACTAGTGATGGATCTCTTGGTGGGGGTGGCATTAGCTATTTTGATTTCCTGGGTCCTATTAGTGAACCAGTTGGCTATTCAGTGAGTAATAAAAGGGTTTATACCTAAATTAGTGAGCTTGTCTATAATGTCTGAATGGGGTATTGTATCCAAAGCCTTGGCCAGGTCAAGATAAGCTGTGTGCACTGTCTTTCCTTCATCCAGTGCTTTGGTGACTCTCTCAAAAATGTGTACCAGATTTAGTAGGCATGACCTTCCTTTAATAAAGCTAAATTGTGATGGGTTCAGGGTTTGCACTTTACCTATGTCATCATTTATCATGTTCATGATGATTCTTTCCATGGCCTTATATATGAGGCTGGTAAGACTTATAGGCCTGTAGCTAGCTGGATCAGTGGCTGGACCTCCTTTGTACAAGGGGGAATCTTTCATTCCTTGTGCACAAAACCAGGCTAAAGGCTCCAGCTAAAAAGTGATTAAAGTGGAGCAGGGAGGTCATGTTTCATAATATTTAGTAAAAATCTCAGGATGTTATAGAGGCCCATCAATGCAGTGTTTTTTTACCTTGGAAGGTGCACTGATGACCTGTTCCCTAGTAATGGGCAGGGGTATTTTAGTATGCAGTATTTCTGGTTCAATGTGGGTGATGCCATTTACAATAAGTCCTGCACATTGTTGAATTGTTCCACTGAGGTTACAGACATAGTTTTAGAAAGCTTTGAGGTTGTCCTTTGCCTAAGAAACTATTTTTACCTCAAATTTATCCTTTGAAGTATTAATTTAAACCTCTTAGCTACCTGTTTAGAATGGTCAAGGGACTTTTAGTATGTATGGCTTTGTTCCCCTATGCTTGGATAAGATTTTTTTCTTTTGCTGTATAATCGATTGATATTGTGATTCCACAAGAGTGGCTTGTGTTTTGAGTTTGCTTTATTTTTAATACAAGTGGCCACAGCTTGCTCTATAAATCTATCAATATGGCCAAACAGAGCTGTTATAAATAGCTCAGCATAGGCTTTGGTGTTTACTGGGTTTGGGTTTGCTTGGAATTTAGCCAAGGTGTTGCTTAGTAGAGAGAGAGGTTAGCCTTTGAATAGTTCCTAAAGGTTTTTGGCTTTGCTGTATCCCCTGATTTAATTTTTACTTTAAGTAATATTGCCTTATGGTCATATCTGAAGAGTAAAGATATTATATTGGATGAGGAACATTACCCCACCCCCCATGTTCATGAGTACAAGGTCAAAGATGCTTGTATGTCCTGCAGGAGAATGGACCAATTGTAACAGGATGTTAGTACTAGCAAAGTTTAGGAATTGCAGGGCTTGTGCATTAGAAGTAGTATATTATTTCCAATCTATAGAAGTGTGGTTGAGATCCCCCATGAATATTATATTGGGATGAACGGTAAGGGACTCTAGTGCACTGAGTTATGCAATATGGGTTTTCTGGGACATGGAGGGGGACCTGTAAGTTGCAAGGATGTGATACAAGACCCTGTTTATGGTGAAATGAACATGTATGGGTTCCAGTGGGTCATACACTTTAACTCGTCTGGAAGTGAGGTTGGTTTTAATATAGACTGAGTCTCCTCCTTGTTTAGTTGCCTCCTGTGCAGTAGCTCATTTAAAGGTGTGAAAAGCATTATAACGTTGTATTGCTTGGGGACTCTCCATGACTTTAAACCATGTCTCCATTACTACACAGATGCCTACACTCTCCAGGGAGCCAAAGGCTTGCAGGGAGTGGAGATTCTTGTTAAGACTCTGGCATTGAGCAGCACCACCTACAAATATTCCTTCATAGGTTCAGTTATGTTAGTAGGGTTATCGGTTTGGCACTGCCTAAAAAGGCACTATGGGGGTGGAAAACACCTTTGTCAATATCCAAAAGCCAGAGAAGTGTAGATCATCACTGGTAAAGCAGCGTGGCCTATCAACATGTCCTCCCAGGCCATCAAATATGTGCCCCCTTGGACTGACACCAAAAGCTAAGCCAATTATTAAAATCAATCAGTTTTTGTTGCTAACATGACATCACCGTTTGAGAATGTAGTATGCTGCTTAGTGCTAGGCTGCCTGAGACATATAATCAGTGAGCTTGATCATGTCTCACTTGATATAGTCAAGAGAGGAACATTTCAGGTTGTTAACATCCACAAGGGCTGTGTTAGAGTCATACTGGTACCTGTGGTTCAATGACCTGAGTGCCTGTGTGACTTGATGGATCCTATCCCAAGAAAGACAGCTAGCTGTGACTCTCTCCTTACTTAGTCTGATGAGGAGAACATCAGTGTGCCTCACTATAGAATCACCAATGACCAGGAAGTATGGCCATGCACTGATTTGTTTTAGGCCTAGCAGTAGAAGCATTGATACAGTGTTACTATGTGTAGCTGTGGGTAGTGTTTTAATGGAGTGCTTACATGACAGCTGAGGATCTTTTCTTTGTTTGTACTATGCAGGAAGAGATGGTGTTTTAAGAAGGTTACCTGTAAGTGCCTCAGCATAAGTAGCATTATGTGTAGGGTCTTTACCCTGTGCAGTAGGCATGGTGCAAGTGTCAATTACAACTTTTATTGGATTAGTTTTGGTTGTATGTGAGAATTTTGCCTCCACTGTTAAAGTGTGTTTACATCTCTAGCATACTTTATCTGTTTTATTAAGAATAAGTGGGTTGTCATTGTACATGAGACAATTGCTACAATTCCTTAGAATATCCGTCTCAACCAGACTAGCCACAGAGAGAGTTTGGAAGTGCATATCCATGGCTACTGATCTACTAGGGAGGAGTGAGGGAAATGTAAATATTGACTTGGTCAGTAAAACAAGGAACTTGATGAGCAACGCTTAGCTATGTGCAAACTAGATGCTCTAGCACTTAAAATATCTGTCTAAACAGTAATGCCACAAGAGTGTAGACCACAAACCTTCCTAATGTAAAATAACTGGTTTAGAGCCCAAATGCTTAAATCAGAAGTAGGCACTTTTAGAACAAAGGACACGATAAGCCTTCGACCAGCAATTCCCAGTTAAGAAGAGTGTAGTCTGTCCTCTCCTGCCACAAGGGTATAGACCACAGACTTTCCTAATGTAAAATAACTGGTTTGGTGCCCAACTTCAAGTGCTTAAATCAAAACAAACACACTTAGTATAATGGGTACAATATGCCTTCACCAGCAATTCCCATCTCAGAAGGTTGGTGTCTACCTTCTCCTCCCACAAGAGTGTATACCACAATGTTGATTACTTTTTTTGTTTTATGAAATGAAATGCATCTGATCCTTTTTACAGGCCTGTATTTCTTACATTAACATGCATATTGGTTAGAATGAAGGAATAGCCATTATACATCAATAAGGTAAGTAAAACTATCACACTGTAGTTGTGCTTACAACTGTGACTGGAATCCAAACTTGTTGAACTATCATGCAGCATTAAGCCACTGTTTCAGCACACACAGTTTTTGAATTGCACTCCACAACCTAAATAACAGCTGGGGTGGTAGATCTGTCACACAGATCTTACTCTGGTTTGCATACAAGTCTTTGTACTTTGTCTGCAGTTTATTTTGCGTGGGTTGGTATGTTTGTATGTCTAGCTGTGTTTTCCAGTGACTTATCTGTTGTACACAGCTTGCCTGTTTACAGACTGAATGGGTGTCTGCTGTGTCAGTATTTGCAGACTGCATGTTATACCTTACAGTACAATACTAGTATTGCATCTGCCTGTAACAGCTTGTGTGTTTTTGTTAAAACAGTTATAGCCTAGGTTTACTTACAGTTGTGCAGATAGACGTTTCTTTGCAACAGTTTATAATCAACAACCATCATCATAATTTGTGAATTCTAGAGGCTACTGACTGGTACTGATTTTAGGTAGATAATGCATACAGTTGTACACATACAATACTGTTAGTACAATATATATTTTATTCTTATGTGTCACAGTCTGTGGTGATTAAACATACAAAATATTTGTTAATGTTGTCTTTATTATATTGATGTGTTCAGACAATTCTCATGTTGCCTAGCTCAGATATTTGTTACACAGCTTGCTTATTTTCCACAATATTGTCATATTGATTGGAGTACAGCAACAGTTATTCCCCTCCACAAAGATAACTTAGCAACAAACCCAGGGAATTATAGACCCATAAGTCTGAGCAGCCTCATCTGTAAAGCCATGGAACATATCATCATGCACCTCATAAATAAAGATATAGGCAACCTCCAAACCCTGGATCTGATCCAATTCAGCTTCATCAAGGGCAGATCTTCCCTGTTAAACCTGGTGGATTTCTTTGAAAATGTGACCAGGGCCATTGACAAAGGCAAATCTATGCACACAGCATACTTCTACTTGGCAAAGGCCTTTGACACATTCCCACACTCAGGCTTTACCAATAAACTTAGCAAACTGAATGTAAACCCCTTTGTTGTAAGATAGGTCGCCAACTGGCTCACAAACCAGCCACGCACTATCAAAGTGGGTGACTCCACATCAACCAGCAGACCTGCCACCAGCGGGGTACCACAGGGGTCATTCCTGAGCTCCCTACTGTTTGGTATATATTTCTCAGAAGTTCAGGCCAAAACTAAGGGGCTGTGGCAGCCCAAGTTTGTGGATGACTGCAAACTGGGTGCATTTACTGAATCACCATATTATGTCAGTATACTTCAGAAGGGTCTTACACAGACCAGTGACTGGTGTCTTAGTCATGGTCTTAAACTGAATGCAAAGAAATACATCATCATTCCCTTCGATAAAACAATATCCTTTCACACTATCAAATTAACAATACCCTAAGTACCCACAAAGTGGTAAGGGAACTGGGATCATGAGTAGACCATGACCTTAACTTTGACCACCATGTGTCTACTCTAGTAAGAAAGGCTTTCTGTGTAGTAAAGGCATCATCTCTAGAGCAAAGGAGGTTATAACCCCTCTATACTCATCACTAATAAGTCCCATAAATGAGTTTAACATCCGTTTCAGCATGTACCATACAATGCACCTGCAGCAAATGGAGAAATCTCAGAGTTTTCTATCTAAGAAGATCAAAGAATGCCAGCATGTGCTTTACACAGACTGACTAAAGTCCCTGATACTGTACTCAGTATCATATAGATTTCTTAGAAGAGACTTATTCCTGGCTTACAGAGTGATCTCTGACCCAAATCTAATGAATCTGCTGCACACCCGTGAATCAAACGGGACTATAGCTACCAGTTCCAGGGACGTAAATATGGCTTGCGACTTGAATAGGACATGCTGTATGGACAGATTTGTCTCCCAATGTCTGCCGCATCTTAGGAATAGACTGCCAATTCATGTGAAGCAGAGCAGCTCTATGACACTGTTCAAAAGGAACCTGTACGAGTGGATGGGGCACAGTAAATTCTTACAGGGGATAGCACCCACACCCCTCCTGGATATGGGCAGTCATTACTAAATACAATCCTGAGTATTGACTAGCGTATCCATGGTATTACATTGGGATGAAACGGCTAGGCTTGAAATGACCTCCAGGTCGATAGCCTAGTAACTTCTTATGATCCTATGATCCTATATTACTTTCTCTTCATTTTAATAATGACACTTGGTGGCTGTTCATATGAATCAATACACACAAACAATACAATCTCTAGATTTAAACATTCATTCATTTTTACAATGCTAATAAGGTGTGTATCGCTAAGTCTATACAAGTTTTACAAAAGAATAATGATGTCTTGTTTATAGATAGGACATTGAGGGGCAGGCATTTATAAGGTGCCACTGTCCATAATGGACATGTGTGTTATTCTCTGTGTAAATTATCATAATTTTCTTATTAAGTTATGGTATGATCTTCATGGGAATGTTCTGTGTGACAGACATTTGCTTTTCATTTCTGTCGTGTTTTCCAATTCATCTTAATAGACATTGGGACCTGTGGATGTTCTCCTAACAGATGACAATGAGCACATACCAGAGTCTTCTGATGATGTGGTGATGATAACAATGATGATGATGATGAGGATGCTGGGCCTGTCATTGTGCATACCATCATGCCTGCTGCACCCTGGAGAAAATGACACAAGGCCAGGAGCAGAGGAAATTATCAGAAGGAGATCAGGGAGGTTGTGGCTGAGATGTTCTGAACACAGATGATGAACTTGATGAGGACATTCTTCCAGATATGGCATGGGCTATGCATGATTCATTGGGAAAGTTAGCACATGAGGTCATTCATGCGTGTCAGCCCCATCAGCCTTGTCCTTTCAGTCTGTAAGTATTGTCAGTGGGATCTACTTGTTATGCTGCCAACATGCTGATCATATAATCAGTTTTATTGTATATGCACTCTAGTGCATGCATACTACATAATTGACATGCTTATGTGTTATCATTGTGTGATATTTACTTCTGCTTCAATGTGCACATGACACACATTATCACAGTACACTTTTCCCCACATTCAGCTGTACATGCATTGTGGCAGTTAACCTGCAACTACAGCTGCAAGACATAGCCTGTAAACATGTGTTTTACTGAGGGCAAATGCCAGGAAACATATGCTGTCCATAGCCCAGCACTAGCACTGTGGTATGGTTTGGAAGTATGTATTGGCATATCATGTATGTGCAATAAAAGGACATGTAATGGCAGTTGTCATGATGTCTCACTGGCATGATGGGGTGTTGTGTTCCACACGTTGGCAGTACTGATGCCATGTGGGATCATATACAGGTACATCATATCTATGTGCAGTCCTCATTTTCTGACTGCATCAAACAGAAATGTAGCACTACTGTATACACAGTAGTATAGATAATTTATTCTTTCACAGTTTGTTATGCTGTGTTTGCTGTTATGTTAATTTTCCATGTCCATAACTTATTCACATAAGTTCACACCTTCCACAGATAGTGGTACACATCAACTGATTATATATGTATCTGCACATAGTTGGATCCATGCTGACACACAATTATACCTTAGAGATGTGAGCATTCAATGACTTACTGTTGATTTGGTTCAATGATGCTCACATGAGTGCACTCTGCTCAGTAATGAGCAGGTTGGGTGACAAACAGGTGCATTTTGTTTATTCAACTTTTGTGTGACCGTATATTTGTATGTGCTTGAAATTCTTAGCTTGCTTACCTATGCATGTTGATGTTACAAAATTGCACATTACTGCCTATATGTGTTTTATACAAGGCCAGTTCAATGGACATCAGAAATCATTCTGCCCATGTGACATTTTCCATTTGGTTAAATGTATTTAGGTTTGGCTTCTACAGCACCCTGTGTACTGTGCACATGCATTTGCTGTGTGTCAACTTACCTTGTCCTGCTTTTCCCAGATGTGGACCCAGCCTGCCCAGCTCCCTTCCACATTCATATTTCCATATTGTATTTTGTAAAAAGCACAAGTACAGACATTAAACTGATAAAAAACAAGAAAATGGACAGGTACCAGGCGATTGATCCCAAAATAATTTATTGAGTGCTTTTGTCCACAAGGTACAATGACTTCTTCAGAATTAATTTATTCACACTAAACCCAGCTTCTATAAAGAACCCCACTCATTAAAAACATTAACCCCTGGATTAACAAATCCTCCATGTAAGACTAAATAAGTCTTACTCGGAGGCTGCAGTTGAAGGGTATGATGTCAGCGTGCCATGAATATTCATGAGGGCACACTGACTCTACCCCAAGTCTAACACGGACCATGCAGGAAAGCAGGGGGCATGTCCGACTGCCAAGTAGTCTAAAGGTCCACGCCCCTGCAAGTGTCTGAAATGCAAAATGTCAACACACAAGAGTGAGTCCGCTCAAATATCCATGTACCCAACACCACACTACCTGACATTGTAAACCCCCAGCACAGTTATAAAAAGTAAAACATTATTTTTTTTTCTAATTCCCGATATAACTGCCCATATTTGCGCGTGTGTGCGCGGGTATGCCCATTGCTTAGCTGCAATTAACAATCTCGACATGGAAGAGCATAATAAGGAATGTTTATGCAAATTATGCCAAATAGCAATAGCGTAGTGGTAGAGCATTCTCACAATGAGGAGGCATTCACGGTTTGAGTCCCACTACTCCCCTTCCTATTTTATGTTCAGAATTAGTATATGAAATAATTCCTGACATATATGATTAAATGTTTACTAAAAAGCATTGAAATGGCCTATGTATCAGTGAACAAAATGTATATTTATAAAGGAACCTGACATATAATTGCCCGCAGTTAATCAACGCTTTACCCAGCGCAATATAGTTACCCATAGTTAAGCAGCACTTTACCCAGTGCAATGTAGTTGCCCATAGCTAAATAGTGCTTTACCCAGCACAATCTGTTTGTGCAGAGGTGCGCGCCACGCCAACCAGCGCACCGTCGGGCAACGTGGAGTGTTGTTTTTTAAGAGTAAAAATGATAGTGGGGTGAATACTAAGAATGTTTTTAAACGCAGAAGCACGTTTTCTCCTCAACCACCAGCCTTGGTGGATTGTTTTATTAAATCCTGTGAAAAAGATCTGTATCATATGTATTCTAGTAAGAGCATTAAGAACAGATATTTCAATCTGAGCAGGGAAGAACATGATTCATTAGTAAAATTAAAGAACAACAATGATATTATTATTACAAATGCAGACAAAGGAGGAGGTGTTGTAGTTTTGGACAAACAGGAATATATAACAATTGTAGAAACAACATTAACTAACAATGACACATACAAAGAGTTAAAACTGAATGATGTCATGAGAGTTATAAATAATGTTAATGACAATTTATATGATATATTGATGTGTCGACAAGTTAGTCAAGAAATGTATGATTTTCTACATATTGATGAACCACTGATACCAGTCCTGAAATGTTTACCAAAGATACATAAAGAGGTTGAACCATTACCCATGAGGCCTATAGTATCAGGTAGACAATGGGCAACCTACAACATCTCCATATTCCTGGAGAAGATGCTGAGACCACTAGTGAATAGAATTGACACAATCCTTAGGGACACACAACATTTACTGAAAGATCTAGAATCTGTGGATTTTGTAAATATGAGAAATAAAGGATTGTATTTAGTCACACTAGATGTCAGAGACCTATTCACATGTATTCCTAATGAATATGGTCAACAGGCCTTGAGAGAGCTACTAGCTACACACAGTAGCTTTACATGTGATAGACAGATCCTCATTAGTCAATTATTAGACATGGTGCTGAATTGCAATATATTCATGTTTAACAACAAGTACTATTTGCAGACATGGGGTGTCGCCATGGGCACCCCATGCGCAAATTCGTATGCGAATTTAGTACTATACTATTGGGAGCAGAACCATCTTTTCAATAGTATATGGATGGATAAGGTACTGATATACAGGAGATTTGTTGACGATGTGTTACTTCTTTGGGATGGTACCATTGAAGAACTGAGGAGCTTTGTTGAATATCTAGAAGGCACCACTTCTTTTCTCAGATTTACATATGAGTGCTCCAAGAGAAGTGTAAGCTTCCTAGACTTGACCCTACATATTGATGAGGAAGGGAGATTAAGTTCAACTTTGATTAGAAAAACGTGCTGGAGGAACACTATGCTAGAATATAATAGTATGCACCCCAGATATATATTCTCAGGTATAATGAGAGGACAATTTTCTAGAATATCCAGGATCTGTAAAGATCCAGCCACCTTGCAAATAGAGGCTGACAATATGGAGTCATTATTCTTAGCGAGAGGCTACAATAGTAATTTAATCAGAGAAATAAGACAGGATGTAATACCAAATGTAAAAAATCCTTGTGACCAGGTTACGAATAGCCAGAAGAACAAATGGCAAAATAAGATGTTGACTAAGAAGAGAGCACAAATTGATAATACATATAGAAATAAGTTAACTTTTATGTTGAAATACACAAACGATAATAGTGAAATCAGACAAATTATAACAAGACATTGGAACATACTTACTATAGCCGATGATGTAAGGGCATTAGTAGGTGAGAAACCTGTGTTTGTTTTCCGCACCTGTAACAACTTGAAAGAGATTTTCTCTAGAAATTTACGTGGTGATTCTAAGAAGAGAGTGTATGCAACCGAGAGAATTGGTACTTTTCCGTGCAAGAAATGTAACATGTGTAAGTTTATTACTAACACACAATATTACAGACATCCGTCAGGACATTTTGATTTTACACCCAAGATTTATACGGACTGTAATACTACAAACTTAGTATACATGGCTAATTGCACCGTTTGTCAGGCATTTTACATTGGGCTCACTAAGAGAAAACTAAAAGAACGCGTGTATAATCATATTTATGATATCCAAAAGCACAATGAATTGAATGCCCTGGCCAAACATGTGAACCTGAACCCAACACACCATTTTAATTTCAGAGTCTTACAAGTTTTGAAAATAAGCCCCAGAATGGGGGATAGCAACAACTCTCTAGCAAAACTTGAATTGGAATGGATATTCAGGTCAGGCGCACATAGAGATCCAGACATTAATAATTATGTTTCATTGAAACCATTATTGGTATGAACTTGACAGGATATGTTAATTATACACCCATGGATGATAGTGATACATTACTTATATAGATGTGGGTATATATATATTAAATGCATAAGATTATGGATAGAATCATCCGTCCTTTCTTATTTATTAATTTATCAATTTATTAGTTTATTTATTCACTCATCATTTATTTATTCATTATTCATTTACTCATCCACACATTTCAATACTCGTAGTTATGGAACACAGATTTTGTGTTCGATTTTTCTGGTTCTTTTTAATATACAAAGGAATGGTTAAAAAAGGTTATTGAGATGGTCATTAATTTAATTAGTGACTAAGTATATTCTTCAGTCTTAGTTATATATATAGACCTATGCAATAGAAGTGATTGATCAATTGTATTCAGAATGTTTCCTATTATATGATACTAATTATTCATATTTTAGATCAATTAGAATTCTCTTAGATAACATCAGCATGTTTTTTTACTATTAATTTTTAACAATTCAGTTTTTAATATTTCCAGTTATTATATATATGTAGTGATTTAATTATTTTGTATGATCTAGAATATCTACTGTCAAATATGAAGTTTTGTATCTTTTTTATTAACACCAAGCACTACATTTATGGATACACCAATCGGTGGTTTACGAGTCCAATACATTTTGATGTAGTTAGAATTTAGAAGGATATGTGTTATGTGAAATATTCATTTCCGGTTTGTATATTTGTCACTATTCGACATTAGAAATATAGTTATGTCGTCTTGTATGATATCATTGCATATTATAACTACACATATAGTTCTACATCAGGCCGACAAGTGTTTTTACTGAGCTTGCCATTTGATGTTTTTATTGTTATGACATTTGATTTTGGCCCTGTTGTGGCGTGCCGGCTTGGCACTAAGTGTCAGCTTTAACGAACAATGCATATAGCTACTAAGAGACAATAGCCTGGTTAGGGAGACTTGACAGTTTAGGTAGATGCAGCCATATTTATAAGATGCTTATAGGATGTTCATAAACTTTTTACGTTTGGTTTTTAACCTGTTTAGTTTGTTTAGATAGTAAAGATATGAATAATGAGTATATACTTGTCTGTTATGAGTTGTTTTGTTTAAAGCATTATAGATATGTGTAGGGAGTGTTAGAGCTGTGTTTGATAGGTTTGTAATGAGAATGATGTTGCTGATGATGTCGCTTTAAAATTTAACCATTATATTCAACTACTTAATCATTCAATTATTTTTGTAAATTGAATGATTTATGTACTATATAAGCATTGGTGTGGTTATGTTATTTAGATCTGATGAAGCGTGCCTGACGCACGCGAAAGCGCTTATCTACTCTCTACAGTTGTGGAATAAAGAAGTTTTTATTCATCGGTTGGTGTCCCAGTGGTGTATCCTGTTGGTTATTTTCTTCATTTATTCGTGACACATTCGTTTGCCTCAGGTACTTTGGGAGAGTCTAGCAGTAATTTGTCTTCACAGGTTAAATGTATTTAGGTTTGGCTTCTACAGCACCCTGTGTACTGTGCACATGCATTTGCTGTGTGTCAACTTACCTTGTCCTGCTTTTCCCAGATGTGGACCCAGCCTGCCCAGCTCCCTTCCACATTCATATTTCCATATTGTATTTTGTAAAAAGCACAAGTACAGACATTAAACTGATAAAAAACAAGAAAATGGACAGGTACCAGGCGATTGATCCCAAAATAATTTATTGAGTGCTTTTGTCCACAAGGTACAATGACTTCTTCAGAATTAATTTATTCACACTAAACCCAGCTTCTATAAAGAACCCCACTCATTAAAAACATTAACCCCTGGATTAACAAATCCTCCATGTAAGACTAAATAAGTCTTACTCGGAGGCTGCAGTTGAAGGGTATGATGTCAGCGTGCCATGAATATTCATGAGGGCACACTGACTCTACCCCAAGTCTAACACGGACCATGCAGGAAAGCAGGGGGCATGTCCGACTGCCAAGTAGTCTAAAGGTCCACGCCCCTGCAAGTGTCTGAAATGCAAAATGTCAACACACAAGAGTGAGTCCGCTCAAATGTCCATGTACCCAACACCACACTCCCTGACATTGTAAACCCCCAGCACAGTTATAAAAAGTAAAACATTATTTTTTTTTCTAATTCCCGATATAACTGCTCGTATTTGCGCGTGTGTGCGCGGGTGTGCCCATTGCTTAGCTGCAATTAACAATCTCGACATGGAAGAGCATAATAAGGAATGTTTATGCAAATTATGCCAAATAGCAATAGCGTAGTGGTAGAGCATTCTCACAATGAGGAGGCATTCACGGTTTGAGTCCCACTACTCCCCTTCCTATTTTATGTTCAGAATTAGTATATGAAATAATTCCTGACATATATGATTAAATGTTTACTAAAAAGCATTGAAATGGCCTATGTATCAGTGAACAAAATGTATATTTATAAAGGAACCTGACATATAATTGCCCGCAGTTAATCAACGCTTTACCCAGCGCAATATAGTTACCCATAGTTAAGCAGCACTTTACCCAGTGCAATGTAGTTGCCCATAGCTAAATAGTGCTTTACCCAGCACAATCTGTTTGTGCAGAGGTGCGCGCCACGCCAACCAGCACCGTCGGGCAACGTGGAGTGTTGTTTTTTAAGAGTAAAAATGATAGTGGGGTGAATACTAAGAATGTTTTTAAACGCAGAAGCACGTTTTCTCCTCAACCACCAGCCTTGGTGGATTGTTTTATTAAATCCTGTGAAAAAGATCTGTATCATATGTACTCTAGTAAGAGCATTAAGAACAGATATTTCAATCTGAGCAGGGAAGAACATGATTCATTAGTAAAATTAAAGAACAACAATGATATTATTATTACAAATGCAGACAAAGGAGGAGGTGTTGTAGTTTTGGACAAACAGGAATATATAACAATTGTAGAAACAACATTAACTAACAATGACACATACAAAGAGTTAAAACTGAATGATGTCATGAGAGTTATAAATAATGTTAATGACAATTTATATGATATATTGATGTGTCGACAAGTTAGTCAAGAAATGTATGATTTTCTACATATTGATGAACCACTGATACCAGTCCTGAAATGTTTACCGAAGATACATAAAGAGGTTGAACCATTACCCATGAGGCCTATAGTATCAGGTAGACAATGGGCAACCTACAACATCTCCATATTCCTGGAGAAGATGCTGAGACCACTAGTGAATAGAATTGACACAATCCTTAGGGACACACATTTACTGAAAGATCTAGAATCTGTGGATTTTGTAAATATGAGAAATAAAGGATTGTATTTAGTCACACTAGATGTCAGAGACCTATTCACATGTATTCCTAATGAATATGGTCAACAGGCCTTGAGAGAGCTACTAGCTACACACAGTAGCTTTACATGTGATAGACAGATCCTCATTAGTCAATTATTAGACATGGTGCTGAATTGCAATATATTCATGTTTAATAACAAGTACTATTTGCAGACATGGGGTGTCGCCATGGGCACCATGCTAAATTATCTTAATTTAGTACTATACTATTGGGAGCAGAACCATCTTTTCAATAGTATATGGATGGATAAGGTACTGATATACAGGAGATTTGTTGACAATGTGTTACTTCTTTGGGATGGTACCATTGAAGAACTGAGGAGCTTTGTTGAATATCTAGAAGGCACCACTTCTTTTCTCAGATTTACATATGAGTTCTCCAAGAGAAGTGTAAGCTTCCTAGACTTGACCCTACATATTGATGAGGAAGGGAGATTAAGTTCAACTTTGTTTAGAAAAACGTGCTGGAGGAACACTATGCTAGAATATAATAGTATGCACCCCAGATATATATTCTCAGGTATAATGAGAGGACAATTTTCTAGAATATCCAGGATCTGTAAAGATCCAGCCACCTTGCAAATAGAGGCTGACAGTATGGAGTCATTATTCTTAGCGAGAGGCTACAATAGTAATTTAATCAGAGAAATAAGACAGGATGTAATACCAAATGTAAAAAATCCTTGTGACCAGGTTACGAATAGCCAGAAGAACAAATGGCAAAATAAGATGTTGACTAAGAAGAGAGCACAAATTGATAATACATATAGAAATAAGTTAACTTTTATGTTGAAATACACAAAGCGATAATAGTGAAATCAGACAAATTATAACAAGACATTGGAACATACTTACTATAGCCGATGATGTAAGGGCATTAGTAGGTGAGAAACCTGTGTTTGTTTTCCGCACCTGTAACAACTTGAAAGAGATTTTCTCTAGAAATTTACGTGGTGATTCTAAGAAGAGAGTGTATGCAACCGAGAATTGGTACTTTTCCGTGCAAGAAATGTAACATGTGTAAGTTTATTACTAACACACAATATTACAGACATCCGTCAGGACATTTTGATTTTACACCCAAGATTTATACGGACTGTAATACTACAAACTTAGTATACATGGCTAATTGCACCGTTTGTCAGGCATTTTACATTGGGCTCACTAAGAGAAAACTAAAAGAACGTGTATAATCATATTTATGATATCCAAAAGCACAATGAATTGAATGCCCTGGCCAAACATGTGAACCTGAACCCAACACACCATTTTAATTTCAGAGTCTTACAAGTTTTGAAAATAAGCCCCAGAATGGGGGATAGCAACAACTCTCTAGCAAAACTTGAATTGGAATGGATATTCAGGTCAGGCGCACATAGAGATCCAGACATTAATAATTATGTTTCATTGAAACCATTATTGGTATGAACTTGACAGGATATGTTAATTATACACCCATGGATGATAGTGATACATTACTTATATAGATGTGGGTATATATATATTAAATGCATAAGATTATGGATAGAATCATCCGTCCTTTCTTATTTATTAATTTATCAATTTATTAGTTTATTTATTCACTCATCATTTATTTATTCATTATTCATTTACTCATCCACACATTTCAATACTTCGTAGTTATGGAACACAGATTTTGTGTTCGATTTTTCTGGTTCTTTTTAATATACAAAGGAATGGTTAAAAAAGGTTATTGAGATGGTCATTAATTTAATTAGTGACTAAGTATATTCTTCAGTCTTAGTTATATATATAGACCTATGCAATAGAAGTGATTGATCAATTGTATTCAGAATGTTTCCTATTATATGATACTAATTATTCATATTTTAGATCAATTAGAATTCTCTTAGATAACATCAGCATGCTTTTTTACTATTAATTTTTAACAATTCAGTTTTTAATATTTCCAGTTATTATATATATGTAGTGATTTAATTATTTTGTATGATCTAGAATATCTACTGTCAAATATGAAGTTTTGTATCTTTTTTATTAACACCAAGCACTACATTTATGGATACACCAATCGGTGGTTTACGAGTCCAATACATTTTGATGTAGTTAGAATTTAGAAGGATATGTGTTATGTGAAATATTCATTTCCGGTTTGTATATTTGTCACTATTCGACATTAGAAATATAGTTATGTCGTCTTGTATGATATCATTGCATATTATAACTACACATATAGTTCTACATCAGGCCGACAAGTGTTTTTACTGAGCTTGCCATTTGATGTTTTTATTGTTATGACATTTGATTTTGGCCCTGTTGTGGCGTGCCGGCTTGGCACTAAGTGTCAGCTTTAACGAACAATGCATATAGCTACTAAGAGACAATAGCCTGGTTAGGGAGACTTGACAGTTTAGGTAGATGCAGCCATATTTATAAGATGCTTATAGGATGTTCATAAACTTTTTACGTTTGGTTTTTAACCTGTTTAGTTTGTTTAGATAGTAAAGATATGAATAATGAGTATATACTTGTCTGTTATGAGTTGTTTTGTTTAAAGCATTATAGATATGTGTAGGGAGTGTTAGAGCTGTGTTTGATAGGTTTGTAATGAGAATGATGTTGCTGATGATGTCGCTTTAAAATTTAACCATTATATTCAACTACTTAATCATTCAATTATTTTTGTAAATTGAATGATTTATGTACTATATAAGCATTGGTGTGGTTATGTTATTTAGATCTGATGAAGCGTGCCTGACGCCTTGCAGCGCTATCTACTCTCTACAGTTGTGGAATAAAGAAGTTTTTATTCATCGGTTGGTGTCCCAGTGGTGTATCCTGTTGGTTATTTTCTTCATTTATTCGTGACACATTCGTTTGCCTCAGGTACTTTGGGAGAGTCTAGCAGTAATTTGTCTTCACAGGTTAAATGTATTTAGGTTTGGCTTCTACAGCACCCTGTGTACTGTGCACATGCATTTGCTGTGTGTCAACTTACCTTGTCCTGCTTTTCCCAGATGTGGACCCAGCCTGCCCAGCTCCCTTCCACATTCATATTTCCATATTGTATTTTGTAAAAAGCACAAGTACAGACATTAAACTGATAAAAAACAAGAAAATGGACAGGTACCAGGTGATTGATCCCAAAATAATTTATTGAGTGCTTTTGTCCACAAGGTACAATGACTTCTTCAGAATTAATTTATTCACACTAAACCCAGCTTCTATAAAGAACCCCACTCATTAAAAACATTAACCCCTGGATTCACAAATCCTCCATGTAAGACTAAATAAGTCTTACTCGGAGGCTGCAGTTGAAGGGTATGATGTCAGCGTGCCATGAATATTCATGAGGTTACACTGACTCTACCCCAAGTCTAACACGGACCATGCAGGAAAGCAGGGGGCATGTCCGACTGCCAAGTAGTCTAAAGGTCCACGCCCCTGCAAGTGTCTGAAATGCAAAATGTCAACACACAAGAGTGAGTCCGCTCAAATGTCCATGTACCCAACACCACACTCCCTGACATTGTAAACCCCCAGCACAGTTATAAAAAGTAAAACATTATTTTTTTTTCTAATTCCCGATATAACTGCCCGTATTTGCGCGTGTGTGTGCGGGTGTGCCCATTGCTTAGCTGCAATTAACAATCTCGACATGGAAGAGCATAATAATGAATGTTTATGCAAATTATGCCAAATAGCAATAGCGTAGTGGTAGAGCATTCTCACAATGAGGAGGCATTCACGGTTTGAGTCCCACTACTCCCCTTCCTATTTTATGTTCAGAATTAGTATATGAAATAATTTCTGACATATATGATTAAATGTTTACTAAAATGCATTGAAATGGCCTATGTATCAGTGAACAAAATGTATATTTATAAAGGAACCTGACATATAATTGCCCGCAGTTAATCAACGCTTTACCCAGCGCAATATAGTTACCCATAGTTAAGCAGCACTTTACCCAGTGCAATGTAGTTGCCCATAGCTAAATAGTGCTTTACCCAGCACAATCTGTTTGTGCAGAGGTGCGCGCCACGCCAACCAGCGCACCGTCGGGCAACGTGGAGCAATGTAGAGCAAAGTTGCTTAAACACAGCCACACCCCCTAACCTGTCTGGACAGTAGTAAAATAAAAAGCAATGACAAAGTTCGAACCCAGGACACTGTGCACCATAATTAAAGTACTGAGCCACTAAGCCACTAATCCACGACAGCTTAGGATAACCAGCCACTGTTAACATATATATATATATACTTATAAATGGTAGATTAACCATTGCTAAGCAGGTCTGCAGTCATCCGAGAATTTTCAAAAACGACCAATCACAAAAAAGTGCGGGAAATGCGGCATATTTAAGCCCCATAGGCAGGAATACTCACCATAACTGATTGTAGCTCCCATCTGCAGTTAGAATGGCTGGTGCTGGAGAGGGTACATGCTTTAGAGTGTAATGCTGGGGCATCGAGGAGTGAAAAACATGGTTTGGCTCCTTGTCCACCATCATGAGTCAAGACTCCTGCAGGGCCAGTTCGAAGGGATGGAGTACAAAGCAGAGGCTTGGAACCGGTTAGTGCATGACCTCACCAGTGTCACAGGCGTTACTTGGACTGGTGAGCAGGTTCGTCACCACCATGCAGACCTGAAGAGACAGAAGCAGAACCTACTGAACCAATGGATACAGGAGGCCCATGGGATGCAAGATGCCCCACAACTGAGTAGGTAGCCATGGAATGCTGTATGTACGACATGCTAATTTATTCTATATAATGGATAGGTATGTCTCAATATACCTTCATTTACTTCACAGCTGCAGGTGTCTGTGCTGCGAATCAGCAAGCCAGTGCAGATAGGCTGCTAAGGTTATGCCACCAGGCAGGTTAGTAATTATTCTGCATGTATTGTTATATAAAATAGGTGAGAGAGCCTGAAAGAAAGTGTGGTAGCCCAATAATACAGCCATAAAATGCCCTGAATAATTCCTCTGCATGTACTGTTATATAAAAAAGTCAGAGAGCCAGAAAAAGAGTGTAGTAACCCATTAAGGAAGGTAAAATATGTCCGGAATAATATCTCTGCATGTACTCTCATATAAAATAAGTGAGTGAGCCTGAAAAAGAGTGTTCTAACTTGTTAATAAAGGTATAATATGTCTTGAGTATGTCTGCCATATGCACTGTAATATCAAATATAGGAAAGAGCCTGTGGACAAGTGTGTAATGTAATTAATAAAGGAATAAAACTTGGAGTGTGTCTGTGTCACTTACTTTGAAATGTTGTACCCTTGCATTATACAAATAGCGCTGTTTTAATAAGTGCTGGCAACCCACAGTTGGGCAGTCCCATCTAAAGTGGTTGATGGAAGTGCCAGTAGCTGTGAAGCATATATACAGTCCTCAGCAGTCAGTTACTGGCTGGCATGCATAAGTAAATCTGGCACATGAGTAGCTCATTACTTTGTTCCCCAGAAATGTGAGTGTGCTACATAAAATGCAGGGTTCTGTACAAATTGAACTGAAAATGTCACGTGAACACATCCAGATATGTAGATAAAGAAATATCAATAAAATCAATAAATATGCAGCAGTAACATCTGCATCTTGGACAGTTAGTAAGTCAGATATAGGTCAGGTATATAATGAACTAGCCAAACCCATTACACAACCTAATGCATGTTGGCAAGTGAAATAATACATGTAGGGGATATACACCTGCAGTCAATAGGAATGTAGTGTAGACTAAAAGTACTTATAAGATGTTAAATGAGGTTTCTTTCTACACCCTACTGTATGTGCATAACCCATGCAATTCCACACCTCAATAGGTATGTGTAATCTCAAAACATTTGTTGGGACATATGTCCTATTGTTCTATAAATATCTGCATTCACTTTAATGCATGTGCCCTGTTCAAACACCACAATCATGGTGGCCTGTTGCTACCAATCATTCCTGCATGCTGTCTGAATGTCCACTGTTGTTCAATATATGCATGTGTTATGCTTGCTGTTCAACTGTTGGAACCTCGGTGTGTTGGGTTAATGGGAATATTACTGCATGCTGTTACAACTAATTTGGAATGCTGTTGTTTATGTTGTAATTAAACACACCTAATCACAGAACGTATGGGAAGGCTGGTCCCAGCGGGCCCACCTGTCCCTCCTCAGCTGGCGAGTGCACCTGACACCAGCAGGTCCAGTGCCCAGCCCGGGCTCCCCTTCTCCGTTGGTCCTGTGCCACCTTTGGGTGGAAGCACTGCAGGGGATGGGGCTCATCCCCCCATGCAAACGTGGGTGGAGAAAGGCCACCTGTCACCCTTCGAAGGGTCCGGGTTGTGGTGCGTAGGGAGATCCAGCATTCAGTCACTAATCCCATACACCAGCTTGAGGCAAGAGTGATGCATCTCACAGGTGAGCCTGCCCATCCTATGCAGCCTCCAGCACAGCCACCCTCGGGGCTGTGAAGGTGCAGTGGTGACTTCCCATGGGTGGGGATCTCAGTTCCACTGTTACCATCTGTGGGCTCATGGGCTTGCGATTTCCAAACATCCGTCCCCGTCAATTGTGTTCACCCCACCCCATGTGTCATACATCGCCCCTGTATGCATCTTGTTTGTCTTGTCTGTTTACCTCCCCAACCTACCTCCCCAAATATATCTACTTCCTCTACCTCACTTTCCACTCTCACCTGAAAAAAAAAAAAGGGCAATCTGTACCCACAAAAAAATTATGCCCCATACATAGCTGCCCATTTTGCACACATGTCCTCTGGACATGTAAACTGATAATTATAATTGGCAGTACAACATACTTTGTTGTCACCCCTCTCCCAGGGGTGGAAGGTTTCAAATTTCACTCCAAATTTATTGCATATGTACAGCTGTTGCTAGTAAAGAAATGGGCAGCTATGGACCTTCCCTACACCCATCCTACACATCCCAAGCTTGTTTTCCTACTGTCTTTCCCTCTTTGTGCCCCCTTTTTCACCACTTTCCTATCTCCCCATTTTCTTTTCTTTCAAATAAATTAGTGCGGGGGGTTAGCGGGAGTAAGCACTTTTAAGCAGTAGTAAGTGGGTTTAAGCGAGTGTGTGCATGTGTGCGCTTAGCTAAGCATCGCTAAGCATTGCGCTAACCCATGCAAACCCACTTACAACTGCTTAAAAGTGCCTTAGTCACTCTATGTCAGGGCCCTTGTTCTGCTCAGTAGTAAAATAAAACACCTCTGTCAGTCTCGAACCCCAGACCTTGGACACACTAGACTGCATGAAGTACCACTAAGCCACAGCAGATATACAATAACTTGGTGCCGAAATAAATATATCATGCATTACAATGAGTGAATGTAAAGGAAAAACAGGAAGGCCATAACACAAAGCTTGTTCTGTGGATCTTTACGAGCAATTGATGTGGAATTGCATTACATGAGAGTGATGTGAGAAGCAGCCATTAAAGCAGCAAATAATGTTACAGAGGCACTTTACAACCCCCACACAGTATCATAGCAGGACAAACAGTGGCATATCTGATTAGGGCAGAGGCCATACTTCCTAACTGTGACTACTTTTCAGGGATGTCCCTGATTGTGAAACATATTTTAGCTGTGTCCCTCTGAATCCCTCTGAAAAGTACTGACGTCAGTCAGAAAGGTGGGGTATTACACAATGAATACTGACAATAATAACAGTAAACACTGCTCGTACTTCATAAAAGGAGTACTTCACTCAAGTCTACACTTACTGTCCCTATTATGTGTAAGGTGTACCTCACTTTTAACTACCTATCCCTGACTCCATGCAAATATGTATCTGAGTGTTTCATAGGCCTGGCAGAGGCGCAAACACACAGGCATATAAGCTATTCTGCTGTTACATACTCTGCAAATAGCTTTGGTAGGACCTCCACAAGCATACCCTTATGTAGGAGTACAACACAGAAATACCAAAGGATTTAGCCATGTACTGGTAGCAACTGACTGTAACAATGCCATTGTACTAGTCCTGAAAACATCTGTGAGTTGCACAGACAAAGAATAACAATGTAACTTCTGGCTACCATCTGGATAGGTTCACAGTTGGGAACTATGCAGACAGACCACCTGCCTTGATAAATTAACAGGTACACACCAATCCTTTAAGTCCAGTAAGATAATATTCACACAGTAATACATAATGCTCTCTGTATGTAACCACCCCCCCACAATTAAAATATACTTGTGTGTTTAGGGTCTACCAAGGGTGTAGGTAGGCATACTCAGTACTGGAATTGTCCAGTTTTCCTGAGAACCCTGTGCTAATGTCAACAATAAAAAACACAAACCCTGCAGAAGTGAGTACATTAATATTCACAGTATAACAGTTCACAAACAGTTCATGTGCCAAAAGAATACTTCTCAATAACTACATTTGTATGGCAGTTAATTATATGAGTAGAAAAGAAACTACATAGTCACATAAATGTTGTGTAAGCATTTGTAGGGGTGAGTTAAACTCTACACTGATAGCTCTGTACTGCAAGTGGCAACAGTCAGGTCTGAGTACAACATGTACATCACTGTCTACACCTCTAGCTTCAGAAATAAGAAGTATACCAACCTTCTGACTTACACAACAGTGTCCACAGCAAACAAGCATGGGCTCCACTCCGGAAATCTGAAAGGGTTACGCCTACATACCTTAGCAATTTATAGCATTGGGTTGCCATGACAGTGAGTACTGCAATTACCACACAGCAAGCTGTATGTATTTACCAAATGCTGGGCACCAATTGGTGCAGAGGGCATCACATGCACATGCACAGATACCTATAAAAGCAGATTGTACTTGCTATCCCCACATGCAATTATTACATTGCATGTGTCAGCAACTCTAGAACTCCTGGAGAGTAGTGAAAACTTTAGCACTTAATAAAGAAATATTTAATTAAGTAACAAATATATATATACTTAATTATAACCCAAATATATTAATTAAGAAAAAAAAACTTAATTAATAACCAAAAATAAAACTTAAGTAAAAAACTTTACTTAATAAATAAAAAAAAAAACATTGTCAAAGCATACACAGACAGACCCGAAAGTGACAAACAGGTATGTAACAGATTTGTAGTTACCGGCAAGTAGTAGATGTTTATGAATAGTACTGTACATACTGTACATACTCTGAAAAATGCATATGTGTCAGCAGTAGGTATGTATGCACTTGATGCCATGCATAACTACTGCCATGGAGAAATTAATGTGTAGCTGTGTGCAGTGGGACATAACTGTGACATATGTAGCTCAGCATTATATGTCAAACATCTCAACATGTTATCTATGGTCTGTACAGTACTTCGTATAATGGCAGTTTGGGGGAGTAGTGCAAACACCTATATAAACTTGGATGTGACAGAGTAAGACATGCATGATAGTCACATAATGTGTAGCTTAGCATTGGCAGCTGCTGTACCAGGCTAGTATAGTAATGTAGCATTTGCAGCTATATATACTCCCTGTACTATTACTGTATGCACACATGTGACAACTGTCCATGTTGTAGCAAGGCCCAACAGGTCATCTGTGAGGTGTACGGACTTACAACAGTGTGGACCCTGTGTGTGTATGGCACACACATATGGAGAGATATATATGTGTCTGATATATTAGCATCTGAACATGTGCATAGAGCAAGGGACATACTGCAACTGTATGTGAAGGGTGGACATTTATATGTTGGTGCAGGTTGTTATGTGCATATTTATATGTAGGTTGTAGTGTGTGGCAAACAAGACAGCATACAGTGCTGGCATATAACATGTGGTGTTTAAACGCCGTGAGTATGATTTGTTAGGTTTTTAGTCTTCCAGATAGGGGGTCCAGCTAAAGATACATGGGCTGAGAATACCTTCCATGCATTCTGCACAAGACTGTGTAATATCATTACATAACTGTATCCCTCTCAACCTTTGCATAATTGATATTCCCACCATGAAACGTGGACTGTATAGGTGCCTATATGTACACGTATTGCCATTCCTTTTGTTAAAAACCCTGTACCCATGAACTACCACATAGGTGGTAGTCCAATCAACACCGAAAGTGTGATAAGAGACTACGGGACACAGGTGGACAGTAGTGTCCCTTTTGATAATTACAGTGCCACACTAGTCATGTAAACTGAGTATGGTCCACATGTCATCAGAAAAGGTGTGTCATCCATGGAAAAAAGAGGTCAGTGTTCCATTCTACTCATCAGTCATAACACCCATCATAGAATACAATGGCCCTGCTGGTATGAACCTCAGAAGACATCCACAGCAACTGTATACGCTAGAAACATACCTCACAAAGAGTATTAGCAGACTCAAACAGATGCCCTATGCAGACTGTCTTACAGAACCACAGCTACACTGTGTCGCATACCGCCTACCCAGAGGCTACCTCTGCCTAACATACAAAGCTATGCCAAACCCACAGGTGTTGGACATGCTCCATATAAACAGATGAAACTCCATGCAAGCTACACACTGTACTGATCTAAACCTTGTAACGTCAAAAAGCAGAACATGCTGGAGTGGTACATTATCATCTTAGAAACATACCATACTCTGGAACTAACTACCTATCAATAGCAAATGAAGGTCCTCATTAGCAGTTGTCATGAATAATCATGATGATTGGATGTGAGATAGGAAACACAACCCAGGAATCACCTCTGTGGCTCTGCATGACAGGGGCACATGAGCCTACATTACATGGGTGTTGAAGGGCAGGGTACCATATGGCTAGGCTTCCATAGGCCCTGCGGATAATAACATATTAGCTACCTAGGACCTGATACACACACACATGTACTTGTTGCATTACTTGCTATGTGAGGTTGACTGGGTGTGTTGGAGAATGTGTAGGCGAATGTGTCAAAGATGTGTTTATCTGTGATAGCCTAGTGGGAAACTGTGTATATCATTGGTATGTAGTGTTGTAGCTCTAATCCCAGCAAAAGATATGCATGCTATTGCTAGGCAGGAAAAGCAGTATGGCATACGGTGTGACCTAGTCCCATGGTGTTGACTGGAGTGTGCCATTGTAGGCTAAAGCAGTACATGTATGCTTATTGATTGTTAACACTAGTGAATACAAATCCCGTATGAACTGTAGTACTACCTGAAGCTGTAGGCCTAAACAGCACAGTATGGCTTATATCCACATTGCTTGGAAACACTGTTTTGTTTGTTACCTGTAGTCCTCACACATTACATACCTCAGGCATGAGGTTTTGTAGGTGCTGGCACACAGTACTGTATGGTACACAGTTAAAACTAATCTGGGTTGCCATACCTTTGTGTCTTGTAGGTATGCCTGATGTGTGTGTGGGTATGCCTGTAACATGGCCTCAGTGGTATGTGTGTCACAGGATATAAGTGCATATTTAGCAACATGTATAGTGTAGCACAGCAGTATGCCACCTATAGCGGTGAATGTGCACATATGTTACTGCGGGGTGTGTTATCAACAAGTAGCGTGGTGTACTGATAGTACTGTAACTGTACTTTACATTCATTTCAATGGATAACAAATGTCTGTATGCATTAGCTTCATATACACCTCCTGTGGCTAGGTGGTGCATTGTGTCACATACAGTGTGCCATGTACTGTTGTATAGTCTTACATACTGGTTTCACTTTGTTGCTGTGCAGAACATGGTTTGGTATATAGTATGTGCCAGGCACTGTCAGGCAGTTGTGAGCTGAGCAGTCATATGTGGTATTAAAAGTGTGTATCTACTGACAGCCAATAGGTTGCTATATATGGCATTTCATTGATGTCTGTACTTTAGAATAAGTGTGCCACATGACTTGCTCACAATTACTGTTTTATTGTCTTCCAGGAACATGTCTCACAACAGGAAACCTGCTTATTCCCCTGAGGAGGAGGAAGTCATCGTAGATGCCCTGATACATCATCACAACCTGCTGTTCTCCAGAACCAGCCAGGACCAGCATGGGCACACTGCACTGTGGCAGGATGTTGTTCATCGGGTGAATGATGTAGGCATGCATAACCGGACTTATGAGCAGGTACGCCATCACTGCAGTGATTTAATTAGACATGTCCGGCAGCATGCCTCCGATGTCCACAGACAACAGCTTGCCACAGGTGGTGGTGCAGCAACACATCCCCCCCTCACCAGAGTGGAAGAGCTGCTCCTCAGTGTGATGGCTCCTGGCCAACCAGTACAACAGACCTGTATCATCATGGAGGCCGGAGTCACCCAGCACATCGATACAGAGCATGCAGGTAACATGGCATATCTGTAGACTACTGTTAGCTCAATTGTTAGAACATGCATTTATCAGATGTGTACTGTGTATTCAGAAGATGTGGAGCCTGGTGTCATGCAATACTGATAATTTAGGACATAATCTGTATGCCTGTGACTGTCACCTCTTGTACTACTGTAAAATTGCAAGCTCACAGCAGTAATGCCATAGTTGTTGACACTGACAAACTGTCTCATACCCTTGCAGGTCCCTCTGGTGTGATAGCAAGACAGCAAACCCATGCTGGTGAGTGTTCTACATTTAATATAGCATATAACATGTGCATGTCATAGGAGAGTTGTAGGCTATATACACATGTAAAACACCTACACATAATGCATGCTCTGCATGCTTTCTGAGGGACTATGCACATCCCAGTAAGATGAGTAGCTGCCTCAAACACATGCAATACACAGAGCATCCCAACCAATTGTGGTACACTGTAGTGGGCATTGTATAGGCAGAGTCAATACACATGCACACAACATACACCTCTTTGTCATATTCAGTAAGTTTTAATATGATACATATGGCGTATGTAGACACCTGGTGTAAGGTCATACTCCAGTATCCCAAATGTCATCAACACAGCACACATACTATACCTGAGGGGTAGAGGCCTTTCATGGGGCAGTGTGACATGCTTCAACACACAACACAGTCATGTTAAACAATGCTCCCTATTGAACACCTTACATACCCATGTAACAACTGGCTGTGAAATGGTTAATGTAGCCAAAGTGGTGTAGGTCAGGTGCAGCAAGATAGTTGCCAGTGTGACATATATTAGAGGCCTTGAATGACCACATGATGCTGCCTGATGATGGCTCATGGTACTACACTACATCCAGTTACAGTAACTACAGTACTACACATAGCATTCATTGCTATACACCTGACAGTTGTGTGCATCCGGCCATGGTATGTATACCTATGAGTGATGGTGCACAGGACAATGGAAAGTGTTTCAGACTTCCACTGCAAAGTTGTGTCCATGTACATATTGTGTTCCAGGGTGAGGCCAATCATTGAACAAAACACATGTATCAATGACATGTATACTGTTATCAACAAGGACTCTCTACACTTGCACTGCATGCTGTTGAGCAACACACATCCTGCATGCTGACACTTGTGATAGAACTCTTTGGCTTGTGATACTGTACTCCACCATCAACCACTAATGAATATGTTCCATATTGCTGTTGGTGTGTGTGTGTGTGTGTGTGTGTGTGTGTGTGTGTGTGTGTGTGTGTGTGTGTGTGTGTGTGTGTGTGTGTGTGTGTGTGTGTCAACTTGACTGAATAGTGTATTTGTGTGCATGTGTGCATGTGTTCATGTGTCCATGTGTGCATGTGTGCATGTGATCATGTGTTCATGTGTGCATGTGTGCATGTGTTCATGTGTGCATGTGTGCATGTGTTCATGTGTGTATGTGTGCATGTGTGCATGCGTTCATGTGTGCATGTGTGGATGTGTGCTTGTGTGCATGTGTACATGTGTGCTAACATCCTGTACAGATGGTAAAGTGTGTTTCCTGTCTCCCTCTCACAGGTGCTGAGATATTGTTGGATGAGTGCAGCAGGGAACCTGAAGTCACTGCCACAAATAGTGGACATGATGATACATGTGTTGTGGCACAGGTAGGTTTGACAGAGTCTGTCGTTGGTCCAACAATCGACAGTACACAGCTTTCCACCCCATCTATGCGCACATACATACTGCCAATACATCCCTCAACACCAATGGCCTTAGCTGAGGAACAGCATACAGTAGACATTGACCAGGATAGTGTGGTATCTATGGTACATGCAACCCCACAGAGCAGCCATGCCCAGACACCTGGAATGGTACCACATAGGCATATGTCCGGGGGTTCTCATGGGAGCACTGCTGGTCATAATTCCCCTGGCAGACGTGCCCCCACAGGTCTCACAACCTCAGGTATGTTCCGGGCTGTAATGCAGGCACAGGCACATATGGAATGGTACACCAGGCAGGGACTAAGGGTGCAGATGGCTCGTAACACCGCTATCAATGACAGTATCCATGACCTTGCTGGTACCATCCGTAATTACACCAAGGTCATTGATAAACGTTGGGGGGAGACACTAGATGTCCTCTGCAATGTAATGTCCATGCGCCAGGACAGTGCAGGATGGCTGAGACATCAACGTGGATGTATGCCAGCAACATCATCAGCTGGCAGTCATCACGGATGACACACAAGTCCAAGCCGCTCCCATAGTGGCAGTACCAGCCCCAGCAATGTTGGGGCTGGGCTGTCTATAGACCGTCCTAGACAACCACGTGCACGTGGCTCTGGCCAGTCCCAGCAGGGACATGGGTCCAGTTGACATCCCTCTGCCTCTGACGATAGTACCCAGTATGGCTTAGTACCTGATACTGTCCATGTCACTCCTGCCAGGCACAGGTACTGTGTCCGTGGCTAAAGACAGTGATCTGTATACCCTGGCAGGTACAGTCTGTGGCTGTCCCACAACCTCCTGTATTTGGCAGCCACAAGGGGAACTGTGTGCATGCAGACACACACACACACATAAACCAAACACCTAGGGCTAACACATACACACACATTACATCAACACTGACCCATACTGTACTGTTGTCCCTCACACACACACACACACATACATGTCGATTGGATGGGTAATTGTTGGGCTCTGGCAAACCAATAACACACCCTGTGCATATGATGAAACTGTGCCACCTCCTGTCATCTGTGACATTGATGCAGGAACAGGCTAACATGGTGCTGATGCACAGGATAACCTAATAGCAGTGTAGCAATGTTAGCATGTTGTCAACAGTAAAGTGTAATGATATCCTTGTAGGTATATCTGAGCAGGCATGATGCATTAAAGCTATGATTATCAATGTAGTATTGTTTACACCAGTGTTAATTCCAAAAATGTATTGTCCACCCATGTGTCACTTGGCCGATGTGTGTGGTACTGGCAATGTGTGTTGGTGAGTGGACAGTACGTGTGTGATGTGTGCAGTACAGATTTGCAGGTGTACATTTGTGAACATGGTGGAGGTGCAGTGTCTGCATGTACGTGCATGGTGGACACATGGGAAGGGTGACATGCCCTGTATTACACAGTGTTAACACTTCATATTTCCTATTGGTGGCCAGTATGCATTTTACTACACATATGTTACAACTTGAGTACACATGTGTGTATGACATGGTTTAACGCTATGCTGTGGGTGATACTGTTAATATCGGTCATTGGTTTTCATTCTGGTAGTGTACATAACCTCAACAGCCTGATTTTAACCAATCGTTAAATGATTCCTTGACAACTGACACACAGCTGTAGGGTACACAGTAGCATTTGAATCCTTCCGGTACTATACTATACCAGTTACCAGTGGTATTGACCACCACACATTCTCGTGACCACTCCTGTTTGGCATGTGGCAGTCCTAGATACAAGCAGACACACTAGGGATATGTCCGTCCACATCTGGTAATGCATACAGTGGCCTACAATGCATTCTCTGGATTAGACAATTATCCTCCACAAGGGTATCATACAGAAAGATACCTGTTGACCAACCCATGCTGTGAAGCTATAAGCCAACTATAGCATAGTCATCCACATTTACTATACATAGTATCCTGACAGTACCACAAAGGTAGTAGCCCACAACATGTAGCAGGGGTACCGATGTGTACATACAGCCACATGTGATGTCATCTATCCTTTGATATTCACATTCCCAAAGGTATGCTGATGTCCCTCAGTGTATCACATAAGCAATAAGGGGTCTGTATGCATATCCATGGAGTTGTTATACACCTATAATGAATGCCCATTATTGACAGACTGTGTTGTGTTTGAACATGTCTGAAATATGCCCCAGGCATGAACCCTCACTCACACTATTCTATAGAAACTGTCATGTGTGTGTGTGTGTGTGTGTGTGTGTGTGTGTGTGTGTGTGTGTGTGTGTGTGTGTGTGTGACACAGATGACCTAGGGCACAGATCACTATAGTGGCTGGCCTTGTCACATACATACATATGTGACCTACAGTCTGAGAAGCAGCAGCACAAACTGTCAATGGTAACAGATGTATTCGTGTAGAAAGCAGGCTTCACACCTATGAAGTGATTGAGGTCACCTGTACATATATGTATTTGTCACAAAGATACCTGAAGTGTGCAATGCACATACTGTTGTTTTACTGATATGTCATACAGTAGTAAATGCAAAACCCACAGCACATTGATCGACAGTGTCACACACACACACTCAGCAATTGCAGGATTCAAACCCCTACCTAACTATGTTATGATACTAAAGAGATACGCATTACCATGATGCGCTATATGCTTTATTGGGAAGTTTTATTTCCACTGCTGTATTTGTGGGATACTGACATCATCAGACTTGCCAAAGAGGAATTTAACTCTTTTAATGTGTTTTCCCAGTCTACAAAAAGGCCACTCATCTCAAAGGAAATCACACACATACACCCCCCCACACACACTCAGCACTTGCAGGATTCAAACCCCTACCTAACTATGTTATGATACTAGAGTGATACGCATTAACACAATGCGCTTTATGCTTTACTGGGAGTTGTCATTTCCACTGCTGTATTTGTGGGATACTGACATCATCAGACTTGCCAAAGAGGAATTTACCTCTTTTAATGTGTTTTCTCAGTCTCCAAAAAGGCCACTCCTCTCAAATGAAATCACACATGCACTCAGCAATTACAGGATTCAAATCCCACCCTCACTATATTATGATACTAGAGAGATACGCATTAACAAGACACGCTATATGCTTTACTGGGTGGGTTCTTTTCTACTGCTATATTTGTAGGATGCTGACATCATCAGACTGGACATGGTAATGTGTGCGCACTTTGTTTTATGCAACCCCAGGAATTAACCATGTGGGTCAGCAGGTGTTAACAGCTTGAACAGGAATCCACAATTCTTAGCTTGTGTGATCTATCTGTGGACAAATTGCCATTCCTTCATATGACAATACATATTTATGCACAGATTGTTGATTTTCTGGATATGACATGTGTCTGGGATGTTGATAAAGGGCTTTTCAAAGTCTATGTGGGAGGTGTGTAGCTCCTTTCAGTGATGTATGTCCTGGGTGGCTGCCTTGCAAACAGTCTAGCAGGTTTGGGAACCATGATCTGCCCATGAACATACCACATTTGGTAGGGTTGTGTGTTTGTCAGCTTCCAATAGCTCTGTTTATGACTTCAATCATGATGGACTCCATGGCCTTGCAGATCAGACTTCATAGGCTTATAGGACAATAGTTCCCATGGTCTGTTGTGCACCAACACCTGTGGGGTGTGCCATATATTGCTGTAACACATTCAACAGTTTCAGATCCTGTAGAGAGGGTGAGGCTCAACAGACTGTTCAGGTGCAGGGTCTGTTTGTTCTGTAGTTCACTTATGACACAAATAGGGAAACAATGTAATCCAACTGATGCCATGTTTTCGGTTTTGGGAGGAGCTGTTTACCCATTCTACATATGATATCTCCTGGTATGATGATAGGGCCTTTTGTCAGTGGGAGGTGGGTATGTATAAATGGGCCTGTCTGACAGGATGTCGGCATTGTCAGTCATTTACAGTTGGCCCTGACTCAGGACATATATGAGTGCACATTGCCATGTATGACATAGCTGAAGGAGGTGTCATGGTTCTGTCTGGACTCCTTCTCAGATAATCTTTCCAAAACACCGACAAACCTGAGCACTAAACCCCTGTTATAATCTTTTACACTCTTAACACCCTACTGATCCTTTGTGATCAGTCAACAGAGTATGTCATCATAATATCCTGGCATGTCCAAAGGTCGGTTTCGTATGTACTTTCCAGTCAAGCTGGTGAATTTTGGAATTTTGACGCAATGTTACAACTGCCTTATCTACACAGACAACCCTCTCCTCCTCCCAACAAACTCAGATATAAGTGAGAGATGCAGCTATATAGACAAACAGGAGGCTGAGCTCTCTCGAACCATGACTGGCACAGTCTATCAGGTGGTGAAGGTAACCACACACACCACAAATCCAGTCTCACATAGACCTATAGCGACAGCAAACAAAATACATTACCATACAAAAGCATACTAGGAGGCTCTAAATAAACTCTGCCTAAGCAGCAAAGACCTCCAAAGCAGACACCTAAACAACTGCTACCCCACAACAATACCCACATATCACATAGTTCACAAAGTCAGTGTGCCACACAGTCACTGCCCTTAGGGCTAAACAACACACCTAATACACTTGTAATAGGTGACTCTTATTGTCAGACAAACTGACATCCCACTCACCAGGCTGAACAAGGAGAAGGTCACTTTGAGCTGTCTGTCAGGTGCCAGGATCCACCACATAACACATGCACTCGGGTTACTAAAAAGCAAGTACAAATATGGCTCCATTATTGTCCATGCTGGTGTGAATAACCTCAGATGTTCCTCCCTGGACTACATGACAAGAGACATAGAGGAGCTCTCTGATCATTTAGCCAAGCCTGTATGACCCTGACTTTGTGTAGCATCTTACCCTCACCAAGAATGATGTCACAGTATACAGACAAACTGATCACTTTTAACAGTTGGCTAACATATTGGTGTCATTCAAAGGGGATCCAGTGTCTGTCAGCCTGGGATGACATGCTCAACATGCCACATAGCTTCGCTATGGACGGCTTGCACCTGTCACCCCTTGACTTTTGAATACTGGCTAAGGCTCTTGCAACCACCATAGTGGCTTTTTTAAGTGAGGCTCAAAAGACAAACCCACCTCCATAGATGTTACAAGGTAAAAGAAACTAAGGGTAATGCTGCTCAACACCAGATGTCTAACCCTCAAAATGCACACACTCAGGACTCTACTCAGTATGGAAAATGTAGATATCTGTGCAGTAACAGACACCTGGTTCAGGCTCCCAAAAGCACACCAGCACTACCAGGTTGTACTTCATACCATGCTTTTTGGCCACATGACTCAGACCAGCCAAAAAAATAGGTGGAATATCCATATACATCACAGATACACACACCTTCAGGTTAGTAGCACTGCATGAAGCATCAGAGACCATACATGTGCAACTAACAGTGGGCAAAACTGCCTTTCAGTTTGTAGCCTGCTACAGACCACCCTCCCAAACTCAGGAACCCCACTCGGCTTTCCTGGGAGCACTGGAGAATATGAAGGTCTCTCCAAACACCATTATATTGGGGGACTTCAACTACCCAAACATTGACTGGGAATACTACTCAAGCCCCAACACCCTCGCCCAACAGTTGATAGAATTTATAAACTCAAATGCTATGGTACAACTGGTCACCACACCCACAAGAGGGGAAAACATATTGGACCTGATCATCACCAACATGGGGACTCTATGTTCCACACCAGAGGTATACCCCTCATTGGTAAGGTCAGACCATACATTTATCTCACTAGACATCCATATCCTGTCCCCACCCCCATCCTAGGTAATCTCGGTGAAGAACGTCTCAAAAGCAAACGTCACACTTCTCCAAACCAAGGTGGTATCCTTCAAAGATGCTGGGACAGTGGTAAATACGGCTCAGACCACTGAATCCTTTACAAACGCATTCTATGGACACCTACTGGAATGCATGGATTGTGCTATCCCAAATAACAACATGACTCACTCCTCCAAAGGCAGGGGACCTGTCTGGTGGACCCCGGCCATTAATAAGCTATACAACAAAAGGAGGAGGCTACTACATGATAGAGCACAATCCCAAAAAGGGAAGGCATCTCTGATCAGCACTAGCAAAAAGCTACGATCACTCATGAGTTCATCTAAAGCCCGCTTCTAATGGAAAATTGCACCAGACACTAAGGACCATCACAAGGCCTTCTTTAGTTATGTCAGGAACCTGGGTGGAAACTCCCAGATATGCTGTGAGTTACTGCATAATGACAAAACATACACTGAACCCACAGACATTGCCAACATCCTGGCAAACAGGTTCAGTACAAATGTCCCCCCCCATCCCCCCTAAAGAGCAAATGTCCATCCCAACAGAGTGTAGCCTCCCTGACATCACAGATGAACAGGTGAGTGCTGCCTTCTCCAAAGCAGACAACACAGCATCAACGGGACTGGATGGTGTCCCGGCCTGTGTCTTACACGAGCTTCATGATGAACGTAACCCTCACATTAAGTCACTGTTCAATATCAGAGTTACTACAGGATATGTACCCAAGGAATGGTGTACAACAACAGTGGTCCTGCTCCACAGAGGTGGTGCCACAATGGACCCCAGACAATATCGCCCTATAAGCCTAACTAGCCTGGTCTGCAAAGCTATGGAGCGTATCATGATGGAACTCATACACATAGACATCAGGAATGTACAGACACTGGATCCTACACAATTCGGCTTTGTTGTGGGCAGATCTTGCCTCTTGAACCTGTTCAACTTCTTTAAACAGTTACCAGGTCCATAGACATAGGGAAGGTTGTCCACACAGCCTACCTGGACCTAGCAAAACCCTTCAACACAATACCCCACTCGGGCATTATACATAAGCTCACCAGCTTCGATATCGACACATATGTCACAAGATGGATTGCTAACTGGATAAGGGATAGCACCCACATGGTCAGTATTGCAGGTGCCATGACTGACTATACACCAGTTACACATGGCATCCCACAAGGTTCAGTCCTAAGACCTCTCTTGTTCAGTATATATTTCTCTGACATACAGGCTAACACAGGAGGAATATGGCTGACCATGTTTGCAGATGACTGCAAACTGGGTGCCATAATCAACTCTCCAGCTGGCACAAGCATCCTCAAGAAGGGTCTCACAGAGATGGATAACTGGTGCCGGAGCCATGGCCTACAGCTAAATGCCATTAGATGCTTAGTCATCCCCTTTGGGAATAACAACGTGCCCACACATTACCACATAGGTGGTAATCCAATACTTACGGTAGGAGTTATTAGGGATTTGGGGACATGAGTAGTTAGTACTCTCGCCTTTGACAATCACGTTGCCAAAGTGGTTAGACAGACCTTCTATATAGCCCACCTTATCCCATAAGGTTTCACATCTAGATCAAGTGAGGTCATTGTGCCCCTATAATCATCAGGCCCATGCTTGGATACAATGCCCCATTTGGGATGTACCTTACCCGATACCTGCAGCAACTATAATGGCCACAAAAGAACCTCACCAAGTAGATCTAGGGACTCACACTGATGCCCTGCACAGTTCAGCTAAAGTAACTCCAGCTCTACTCAGTCGCTTACCACCTACTCGGATGTGATCTGTGCCTCTTGTTTAAAGCCATGTCCAACCCAGAATTAATGGACATGCTCCACCTCAGGATATCCGAATCCCTTAGAGTTACACGCTCCAGGAACGTAAACCTCAGCACAGATATTAATAGGACATGCTGGAGGGCCAGATTCTTATCCCAGAGGCACCACTCAATCTGGAATGAGATCCCAGTCCTGCATAGGCAGAGCCCCCCACTGATGACCTACAGGAGACATCTTGAAAAGTGGATGGGTGATCGTATGTTTACCCCTGGGATATCTTCTGGGTCCCTGCTAGACAGAGGCACAATAAACTAAAGGTAAATGGGCTATCTTGTGTGACCTACTATTCACAGGTACAGTCTACTAATCTAACAGGGTTGTGAAAGCCAAACACCCTCTGGCTAGGCTTATACATGCCCTAGGGCTGATAGCCTAGTATCAACCTCTGAACCTATGATAATGTTCGGGATGCACATCGTTTATTGATGATACTGATTGCAGCTTTTTTTCTTCTTTGCTTTCCCACTTTCTATGAACAACTTAAGTATCTGCAGAACATATTTGATTATGACAGGGTTCTACTATATTATATATGTGTCTGTTGTCATATAACCGTGTGCACAAGGTGGACTGGTGAATAGTAAGAGGTTCCTGGGTTAACACATGCAACTGCAGGACATGTTTGCCCACTGCTGTACTCAGACATGGCCTAAATGTGTGAGCATGCCCAGTTCGGCCTTTCAGTGATTTGTTGTCTGACATTTGTCTCATTTATTGAAGTGTGTGAGCATGCCCAGTATGACCTTTCAGTATGTTGCTGTCTGAGGTCCACTATATTTGTTGATGTGTGTGAACATGACCAATATTAACATTTATACTATATGTGTGTTGAAAATCAGGTTCTATTCTTACTGCAGGGCTCATCTTTGTGTCATAACTTGACAGGGATTATGCTGTGCCTGCAGGGTTTCCATGAGATACCTTGCATAGACTTATCAACATTTCTTCATACAGGCTGAACACTGAAATACTGTCATGGTTTAGTGGTTCAGTACTATGACTATAGTGCACAGTGTCCTGGGTTTGAGGCTTGTCACTGCTTTATATTTTCATACTGAGCAGACCAGACTGCTTAAGGGCCAGTGGAGCAAATATGAGCATGTTGGCTTTTGTTCAGCTATGCCCAACCTAGGCCAAACTTGTCCAACATTGCTGAACATTGCCAAATATTGCTCAACATTGACGACAATTGTGCTAGTTAGTGTGTGCAATTTTGTTTACATATACTGAATGGTGGTAAAAGCTGTTTAGCACTGCTTTATATTGCTTAACACATGGCAATCATACCTCAGGTGGTGCTGCAGGGCTGCCTATGTCGGATGCACATACTACACTCCCTATACATGTTTGAAAACAGGTAGTCTCAAGTTAGGCTTCCCTTTTACTATATGTGCATGTAGGAGAAAGAGGTATCATTTCCAGGGTTCCTACTGAGCCAGTATATGTGCTATGCGTTGACTCTTTGCCAAGGCCAAAGCATGCTGGGCATGCCTCCTTCTGACTACTAGGGCAGGCTCAGGTTGTTCCTCCTCCGAGTCACTCTCTGCCTGTGATGGCCTCGGCAATGGTGGGGGGCTGTTTGGCCCGGGCCTATGTTGCTCCTGCTGCAGCTGTTTTCATAGGATCATATTATGTAGCATAGCACATACCATGACAATTTGGGTATATGTAGTTGGTGAGTACTGCGAGGCTCCACCAGATGTGTCCAGGCACTGGAACTGTGACTTGAGTAGCCCAAAAACACGCTCGATTACATTTCATGTTTGTGCGTGTGCCTCATTATGGCATTCCTGTTCAGGTGTGTGTGCGTTTCTGATGGGTGTCATCAGCCACGGCTCCAGTGCATAGCCAGCATCCCCCACTAGGTGACCATGAGGGATGTCCCCATTGGTAAATTTCTGGTACAGCTGTGTCAGATGCCAGATATGGGAATCATGGTAGCTTCCAGGGCAGCCAGCACTCACATTCAGTATTATGCCCTGGGCATCACACACAACCTGGCAGCTGATGGAGGGGAAGCCCTTGTGGTTAAAGTAGACCCTACCCCGCTCACCGGCTGGTGCTTTGATGTGTATGTGTGTGCAGTCTATTGCACCCACTACCTCAGGGTGTTCCGCTATTTGCTGGAAGAGATGCATATTGCTGGCCAATACCTCACGGGAATTGGGGAAATATACATGATCACCGACTTGTGCTGACATGGCATCCAGGAACTGGTGCAGTACCCTGGATGCTGATGCCTGTGATATCCCCATCATATCACCAGTTGGTCTCTGGAAGGTACCTGTTGCCAATATTCTTAGGCCAACACATACCTTGGTTTCCACTGGGATGGGTTCCCCTCTGTTGGTTCTGTGTGTGAGGTGTGGCCTGCACAGCTCAACAATTTGCTGCATGAGGTCTCTGTCCACTCAATAGCGCTCTACTATCTCCAGCTCATGTAGCCCCTGATAGGTTACCCTGGGCCTGTACACTCTTCTCCGTCTCCTCACTGTGGGTTGTCCAGCAGCATTCGCATTGTCACCACCCTCAGCATCTTGCATATGTCGCCTTATAACAGCAATGGCAGCCCTTAACATTTCTTTGTCTCAGTAAAGCTTTTTCAGTTTTCACTTCTATTAACTTACTGTAGTTTTGCAGTGTCTCTGAGAGAAACATAGTGGAATGTTGTTTGCAGAGTTTTAAGTGCTGGGCTGGGCTTGGCTAGTGTACTGCTTGTGTAATTGCCTGATTCTGATTGTTTTCACCTGCTAGCTCTGCTAGTGCTCCCCGGTTAACTTCCTACTATTTGTTGTGCTTCCTTTTCCCATTCTGTTTCCTCAGGGGGGCAGTGCCGTGCGCACAAGCACAAACATGCGCACACCAGATCACACGAGTGCACACATGCTTACATGGACTAAAACTTGCTTATTCTTGCTAAAACGCATGCACACAGGTGCAAACATGCTTACACAACTTTAAACAACCTTAGACATGCTTACTCCGGCTTAAACGCGCACACACAGGTGTACACATGCACACACAGTCTTACTCGGATGTACGGGTGCGCACCTGCGCGCAAACATGTTGCAAGCACTTCTACAAGTAACTTTAGTGTTATCCACGGCATACACCTTCAATTTCTTGCCTTTAGCTAGGGTACCTGTTGACACACCTCTTCCAGTGATGAGTAACTGACAGCAAACACATGCCACTCTGCTCCAATGAGCTTCACTTCTTTCATACATACCCCTCTCGTGATGTCACCTATCTTCTACTCTGATAGTCCCCTTATCATACTCTTCCACTCCACTGACTGTGCTCATTTGCTCTGTAAACTTGGGATTCACTATCCTTACCCTCATTTGCATAGGATTGCCTACTAATGCTTGGTTACATCTCTTAGACTGAGCTTCCCCCCTTAGCAACCTCTACTCGGTAGCCATGTTGTCTTCGGCCTGCCATTCCCTTGCATTGTAAATTAAGAATTACAATAAAATCCACATTTGTGGATTTTAATTATTGGTTTTCTGGTTTTTAGAGCGCAGCGCATTTGCACCGCACTGCGCTACACTTAAACATCAGCGATCGGTATAAAAACAAATTATTTTATTTTTATTTTGCATCGGTGAACATTGCCAATGGCCATATTTTTGGCCATTGGCATGCTTCCTCAACTGGATGCATCCTTTTTTTGGAGCTGTAACGGCTCCGTTTTGCTATTTGCAGAACCATACTCAGTTGTCAATGGAGTACATTTCTGCAAATAACACTACTCTTACTCGGACAGGTTTGGGTTTCCTGGATCTCAAATTTACCTCATTTGCATAGCTTTCACCTGCAATTGAGGTAATTTGCATATCCTAGCCCTGTCCGTGTAAGAGTCATTTTAGGAGCTCTGTTGCACGCCCCTACCAGCTGTTGCTGGTTCGCTCGGCAGACATGTTGGCTGCATGGAGTCTTACTCTACTCTTAGACTCCGTGCAAGCCTTCGTGAATCTGGCCCTAAGTCTTGATTACTAATTCAACATTTAAAGCCCTAGTTCAGGAAAATAAAAAGAAATATATATATATATATATATATATCTATGTGTGTGTGTGTGTGTGTGTGTGTGTGTGTGTGTGTGTGTGTGTGTGTGTAAATGTACAGCCACATGAAAGAATATATAAAAAGATAAAAAAATATGATGTGTACACAGATGAAAACTGACACAAATAACACCCACATTAAATAGGATTTCAACCAGTACAGCCTTTTGAAACTAAAGTGCAAGAGCAGCTTTTAGATGCAAAACAAGACTAATGGATGTGATTTCATTTAAGCCTCAATAGGCTGTGGCATTAGTCCACAGCTGCTACTGAAGTTCTTATAACTCCAAAAAATCATCTGCAGGCCCTCCCCTTGGCCCAAGGTCCACATGATCTATGACTGCGAACTTAAAAGAATGACCCTCATATTTCAGGATATGTGCAGACAAAGCATTACTTGCCTCTTTCCTATTGATGTTGTAGTTATGTTGGTAAACTCTATTCCTGAAGCAATTTTTAGTTTTCCCAATATAGAATCCAGTACAGTTTTGGTATAATGTTACATAAATCACCCATCTTGTCCCACAATTATATTTCTTTCTTATTTTAATAATACCAACATTTTCAATTTCCACCTGACTGCATTCAAGAATAAATCTATACTGGGAACAATGCCCACATCTTATCATCTTACCTTCCTGTTTAATAATTTTGTTGTTCTTCAAAAGGTTCTTTATACATTTATCTTTCTTATATACAATAAGGGGGTCTTGTCCTACAATGTTAACATAATTATTATCCAAATGAAAAACATTCCAGTATTTTTATACAATCTGTTTAATGTTACCAAATTTGTTATTATATGTTAGCACCAGTTCTTTGCATAAAATAATATTATCTGACCTCTCCCTTAAACTGTTGGCCATCATAGTCCCCAGTATCTGGGAATATTGACCCCTTATCCTTTTATCATTCACTTCATAAATAATTTTCTCCAAAACATTAGTAGGATAGCCTCTGTTGATTAACATATTTTTTAGTAGTTGACATTGTGCCCTAAATTCATCTAAATCAGAAACCATCCTTGCCAATTGCACACAATAGCCTTTGACCAAGGACTTCTGTTGATGTACTGAATGCCAACTATTATAGTGCAACAAGGTATTCAAATAAGTTGGCTTTCTATATATTGTGGACTCAAATACCTTGTCTAGTTTGTTTTTCTTAATAGTGACATCAAAGTAATTAGCTTTTTATCACATAATGTCTTAGTAAACTTCAAGAAGTCAGTAGTTTCATGAATGTATTCAAAGAACTGGTCTAACTTCTCACTCATATCAGTCCAAAAGATTATGATGCCATCCAAGGTAGGCCCATACAAGGACCAACTACTAGAGAATACAGAATTAATTATATAATTAGATTCCCAGAAGGCAAGCACCATATTAGCTAAAAGCTGCTCTTGCACTTTAGTTTCAAAAGGCCATACTGGTTGAAATACTATTTAATGTGGGTGTTATTTGTGTCAGTTTGTATGTGTATACATATCATGTTTTTATATCTTTTTATACATTCTTTCATGTGGATGTACATATATATATATATATATATATATATATATATATATATATATAAAACTGGGGCTTTTAATGTTGAATTAGTAAATTAGTAATCAAGACTTAATTAATGATTTTAATGAGTATGGTTCATTATATAAGCTGGGTTTAGTGTGAATAAATTCATTCTGAAGTCCTTGTACCTTATGGATGAAAGCGCTCAATAAATTGATTATTTTGGGATCTATCACCTGGTACCTGTCCGTTTTCTTGTTTTTATCAAATTATATTGTGCATTTATGACACAACTCACGGGTCACTACTTGCAATACTGCCTTGTTCTCATTATACTTGTGTATTAACCATTGTACTTTTTTGACATCCATATGCACAACCTGATATACTTGTTAAGTTATATTGTTACATTTTAGTCAATATTCTTCCATGTCATTGGTGTGTCTATGTTTATTGATCTCAATTTCATGTACATTTGATTTAGGCCACTGACAGTCATACATATACATTTACACCTGTCTGTTGCCTTTGGTATGGTATATGTGTGTGAAATATACACATTCCATTACACATTTATTTGGGTTGTGTACACCTACTTGTGTATGTAGCAGACAATTTTTTTCTGCAGTCCTTCTATTTGACACTGTCTTTGGTTGTTTGCCTTTCACATGCATGGTCTTAGGTTTGATTTTCTCCTCTGCTGGAGTTCTTTGACATTGCAAGACCTACATTTGATCATCTGTGATGTTGCTTGACTTGCACTGCTGTCAGATTACTTGGATATGTGTTTATTTATCTAATCTATACTGTGATCTTTATTTTATTTATTACCAGCACACATTAACCATTGGTCATACACATTGAGGTATGACTGTCGCACAGTTTGCTACATGTCATAATGTGATAATACATAGGTAACTATGTTTCTGTGCATTTACCATGGTTAGTATGCATCTCCACCCTGTTTAACAACTTTCCATTGCATGTGTTTTGCAGTGTGCCATCTGTGTAACTTACCTGTCCTTACTGTTTCCTTTTTTTCCAACTTCTGTCTGTCATATGTGGGGTATGTTTGTTCTATGGGTACACCTGCTGCAATGTCGTTCTCCTCTTTTGCTATGTTTACCCTTCCTTCTATTCTTACACAAAAATGGGGCCTACTCCCCCGCAAAATAATTGCCCGTGTTCTGATTTTCCCTTGGATTTTTCCTATTCAGCTACCCTCTTACGGGTCCTTTTTCTGCACCCATACCCCACACCTTCTTTTCTATCTCACACTTTCTTTGTATGTGTGCATTTCTTGTACTCCCCACACAAGTCCTGAACCATTTGTTAGCAAATGTTAGCTGTGGAGATGTGGCTATAATTGTCTTTTGCATTTATTTTTTTTTTTATTAGAAAGTTTATGGATTCCGATGGAATCCATAAGTGCAAGCAAGCATATTTTATTATTTCATGATTTACGGAGATATCCATAGTTTTTTTTCTAAGCTTACTGCACAGATTGCTTACAACATATATTACAAACAGGATGGAATTTTAAAGCAAGCATGTTGTGTTAGTAAATGAATTATGGAAATACCAGTAGTTATCTGAAATGTTTCTGGACAAATTTCTGTAAATATGTATTGCAAATGCAATGCAGCTTACATTGGGATAGTTGGCATTTTTTGCATCGTAACAGAATCTGTTATATTCCATAGTTATCCTTAACATTATTGCACACTATCAGGATGCTTGAATTGTGATAATCATTTTGTAAATTTGCTAATGTACAATGCGCTTTGACAAGCATTTCTCATTACTTATGGATTACCTGCAGATTTGTTTAGTGCACCATTACTACTCGGATACTCTCTTGTACACTGAGTTATTCTGAGTTTATTGTGGTACATTTACATATTTACATTTTTATTAGCAAGCTTACTGTGGATATCAGTGTAATGCACTGTAATCTGTGGACGTTATGGAATCCAGTCCAAGAATTTTCAGTTTTTTAAGGAAAAATGTTAAAAGACAAAAATAATAGAAGTAATTTAACAAGAAGGACAGCTAGTGAGAGAACAAGGAATAGCAGGTTTTATTTCAATGATATTTGAAAAAAGAATGAAAAAAGTTATGTGGGAGTTTAGAAAATTATCAGAAGAAGAAAATGTGAGCTTAAAGAGAAAAATTACAGTTGAAGATGTGGATAATATTCTCAGTCTACTGAATAAAAACCCATTTCCGGGTTTAGATTGTATTGATTATAAATTTTATTAGAAAATTAAGAAAGAACAGAAAATGTGTGTTGAGATAATGGGCTGGATTCCAAAAGCTATTTCTGGACAGCACAGCATGCCAAAGGAAGACTTCAGCACACCAGTTGTGGATGCAGTTTCAGAAGACATGCTGAAAGAAGTCCGAGTACTTAGCTATTCAGCGTAAGATAATTAGAGATTATGTGCATGGTCGTTGGATTCCAAAACATATTGTGTACACCTAGTTCAACTTAAATGTGACAAACCACAATGCCAACTCTGTTTTCAAAATCCCTGGTGTATGCTATATGACATCACATGGAACAGAAACTACTTCTATGGGTTCCATCATATTCCACAATAATCCTGGATTCACTCCCATTCATTTAGCACATCGGGCAACGTGCGCCCTTCAGCACTTGTTGTTTCCATAGCAGGTAGAGGTTTCATGGGGTTGGGTTGCTAGCCTGAGGCCCAACCCTCCTCAGAGGGTGCAACATACACTTGCATGCACACACTCACACCTAGGGCCAATTTAGAGTGTCCAATCCACCTACTGCATGTCTTTGGAATGTGGGAGGAAACCAAAGCATTCAGTGAAAACCCATACGGATGAAGGGAGGACATGCAGACTCCACACAGAATGCACCCCAGCTGAGACTCAAACCAGAGAACCTCTTGCTGTGATGTGACAGCGCTAACCGCTACACCACTGCACCATCCATTCCAGAATAATACTGAAAAAAAAAGAAAAAAGAAAAGAAAAAAATGCAACCTGCAGTGAATGAAATGCAACAGGCTGCAGTAATACAAGTCATGGATGAAGATGCGGCTGTGTGTCCTAGGAGGCAGCCCCTGCAGTGAATGAAATGCAACAGGCTGCAGTAATACAACCCATGGATGAAAATGTGGCTGTGTGTCCTAGAAGGCAGCCCCTGCAGTGAATGAAATGCAACAGGCTGCAGTAATACAAGCCATGGATGAAGATGTGGCTGTGTGTCCTAGGAGGCAGCCCCTGCAGTGAATGAAATGCAACAGGCTGCAGTAATACAAGCCATGGATGAGATGTGGCTATGTGTCCTAGGAGGCAGCCATCTAGAGTAACAGCAAGGCTGCAACTAAACCAGTTGTCAGATCAACAAATAATTGCCAGGTACCACCTAGACAGACAACTGCTGCAGGTTGTCTGCAACATGTGTGCCCCACACATGACAAGGCAACCTCATTCCCCTTGAAGCCAAAGTATGTCTCATCCTGGGTGTACTTGAATCTGGGACATTCCTAAGATATATGCCAGATGTTGTAGGAGTGTCAGAGACAGCTGCCAGTCATATCCTGGCAAAAGGCCTGGCAGCAATGTGCAGCAAGGCGGATGACTGCATACACTTTCCATCCACCCTTATAGAGTGGAGAACTGTAATGCACCAGTTCTATTACACTGAAAATGGCCCACATGCACTTGGTACTATAGATTGCACCCACGTCCCTATCAAGATCCCAGAAGCAGATACATTAACAGAAAGGGCTGGCTATCCCTGAATTGCAAGTTCATGTGTACAGCAGATGGCAGCATAATAAACCTCTTCGCAATGCACTCTGGAAGTGTCCATGATGCTACCGTATGGAGGGAAAGTGGTCTAAGAACCACATTCCAGCAAGGTGCAATACCTGATGGACTACTACTAGGTAAATACAGGAGCACAGCAAGGATATAAGCTAAGGACACCCCCCAACAGTATCCATACTGACATCATGTGTGCTTGCTCCCCACAACAGGTGAGTGTGATTATCCACTTAGCTGTGGCTAATGACTCCATACAGAGAACCATCAAATGTTATAGAGAGCACTATTGCTCATGAAACAATAAGAAATATCATTGAGCATGTGTACAGTGTAGCTAGGTTTAGCTGTGTAGACACATCTGGGGGTGCACTGTAACACACCCAAGAAGACAGCAAATATGATATCTATATGCGTAATGCTATGCAACCTGCTAACTAGATCACATAACTGTCTTCCAGATGCAGGTGTTAGTGAACTACCCCAAGAACTCCATATGTCTGAAGATGACATCCTGCAGATATTAAAGGAGGAGCAGGAGGACATAGGGTATAAGACACAGACTTGGGCGATGGAGTATGAAACTACAAGTGTAGGCCTGGGAACATGGCAGCATCTGACACATAACATTGAGCCATGACAAGCCATATGTACAGAAGTATGCAGATTAAACACTGATGTTTAGGTATTACTCCACCACAGAAGTACAGATTACATCTAATAGCAATTACCTAGTAGATGTACAGCCGGAGCATCAAACATAACAACAAAATTACAACATATAACATTATGAATATATACAAGTCTATCACAACAGGGATCATGAACTCAGTTCACAATTGACACAGGTATACATGCAGACTCATATTGATCTATTTGTGTATGGCAGACAATGATCAACACATTCCTATGTTTCCACTATAAAAAGCTGCAAAGAGGTAAACAGCTCAGGATATAATGCAGAGCTGCTGTTAGTATCACAAGCCAGATATACCACTGTAAAGTATGGATAAAGTCATGTAATATAGGGAGTCAGCTGTGTTTAGTAAAACTGTTTGACTACAGTGGTATCAGACTTGTCAATGAACACAGACACAAGACATTGTCAGTATTCTGCACAGCAATCATCATTGCCACGGGGTGAGAATGACAGTACCAGGCAGAGTATATCAATCATCTGTGTTAGTCTAATGCAGTCTAGGGTGCTCAGACCAATGGATCACACCACAGTCAGTCTACCTTTACCATGTGTGGAAACACTTGGCCCAGGTCGATCCACAGAGCAGAATGATGGGTTAATGGCAGCATATGAAGGTGAAGGACGATGACTGTGACTTAACTATCTGGTCATGACTGCCGGGCCTGCAGCAGATGGGTAAGCAGCAGAAGTGTGTGCACACTAGAGCATAGAAATTAATGCCCAATGGGCAAGGTTAGTTCTACTGACAGGGCCCTGCCTCTCTCATGTGGCAATCAGCTAAGCACAGTCAGGGCATGCAGAACCGTACTTATACTATGACACTGCTGTAGTAGTATAGGGGCCAGGAATTCTGCAGACCATTCCCCAGATAACATGCTTTCATACTCTGCAGTCGGTGATGCCATTACCTCACCATGTCTATGCTCCTGTTCTTTATGCATATACCCAGCTGGTGTGTAACATGATCTGTGGCATGGGCAAAAGCATGAATGTCAGATCCACGACATTGCTGGGAATGTTCATTTGCCTGTAGGAGGAGGCGGACAACCTCTGACATTTGCCCATGCACCCCAGCTGCACACATACGTCTACTGCAATGAGCAGTATCAATGTGCTGTGGGGAACTGAAAGCATCAGTAGCAGTCTCAACATAGGTATGTTGTACACATGCCTCATCCTGCCCATTATCTGATGGCCCCTCATTGTCAGAATGGCTGGAAAAAGTTCCCCCCATATCTGTAGCTACAGGTGCAGCTATATGACTGTCACCATTTTGGCCAGACTGTATCACCATGTCACTGTCCTGTGTGTCAGGGGCCATGCTGCCATACTGAGACACATCAGATCTCACATCAGGATCAGTGGACAGGCTAATGGAGAATATAGGCAGTTGATATGCTAAAAGAAGAGCTACATAACACAGATCAGGACAAACATGCTTACATCACATGCTGTATATCATGAAAGGTATGGGGCACATATATCTTACTGCAATGTTACAGATAATACTGTCTTACCATTATGTCTTGTCTGTGTATGAGTCACGGAATCTACATAACAAGGAGCTGACAATTATGTTACATATCCAACATATATGACATACATGAGGAATACAAACATAGCATGCACCTGACAAGTCCTTGTGAGAATAAACATGGTAGAAGATGGATGAACTTCAACTGTTGTACAGAAACAAAGTCCGCATTAATAATCACATCACTGCCAGCGTGGACCATTCAAACAGCATTAAAACATAAAGTAGGTATTACATAGACATGCCACTTGTTTTAGCACTTCACTTGATGATGATGTAGTTGGCCTATTAATGGGTAGAAAGACACAGTATTAATGGAGAACAAGAACAGGAATAACATCATTGACAGGTATGAAAAACAGGTAATAGCACACCACTGAGAGACTCTTGATGTTGTGAGTTTGTTTGTTGTCTGGTGGATACTGCACCGGTAAAGTAAATAGAAAGACAACACAGTCATATATGCAGGTAACAGAATACTGACAAGATGATATATACAACACAGCAACAGGAACAGATACTCATGTGATGTACAGTGTTCCTGTTGGCCAAATGTCCCTAAGTAGAAAAATAGTGACATTAAATAATCTGTTGGCAATGAGACAAATGGTGATTCAGACTTTCTGGAGGAAAATTGGGGCCAGGGTGGGAGGGTGTCATAAGGTCTCTTGAATATTCATTCAGACTTGTTGAACTGTCCTTGGTTTTGGGTGGGAGGTTGGTACAATGGTTAAAGGTGCTTACCTTGCAGACACAAGGTGCAGGGTTTCATTCTCACATGGGGTAATTGGCTAGGCTTAACATGGCCCACAAGGGCAGTTAGCCTAGTACTACTCTATGAACCTATAATGTCATGTATCACAGGTCTGCTACACATTTCTGCAACCTATGAACCTGTTGTAATAACATACCTAGTCTATCTGCACTTGCAACTGCAGGCTTGTGTCCCTAGCAAATGTACCTGTAGTGTACCATGTTAAGAAAATAGCAATATGACATTAAACAGCAGCGGTATGACATGAGGCTGAGTCAATAACAGGTAGAGGTCACAGTAACATTGTATGGAGACATCTACCTGTCACTTGTTTGTGCTGTGCAGAAGTAGACGGACCAGTGAATATTAAAGCAAACAGCATTACATATGTGGGGTGCACTGTTCTGTCTGCACTGCAGCTGTATGGCTACATGTCATTACACTTATTGATTCTCATCACTCCTAGTGGATCTCTGTTACATATGTGGGGTGCACTGTTCTGTCTGCACTGCAGCTGTATGGCTACATGTCATTACACTTATTTATTCTCATCACTCCTAGTGGATCTCTGTACATGATTCAATTCCGCTGCTGAAAATCAAAAATTACAGTACATGAATATGCGCACAACAGCAATATGTAATTATGTACTCTACAGTCATCTATGCCAGGCAGAGTAACACATGCATGTTCAACCTGGAACTCTTGTTTCAATCCCACCCACAGAGATGTGTCACTGCCACTCTCCATATGCAGGGATGAAAAAATTATTGTGATCTCAATGGGGGGGGGGCAATGATGGGCCACCATTGGTGGCATCCCTCAATCTCTCTTACTGTCATCTTGGTCTGTTTGCCATCTGAAAGGCAGTGATATGCATATGTTCATATTCATCTGCACGGCCACTTATGGAGATGATTATCTGGATAGCTTATGGCACTGTAAACACTATGGATTCCTGTACAATGCCAAAGTCTATGAAATACTCACTGTGATATATAGTAATGTGACATGCAGAAACTTACTACAATGCCTACATACATAGTTGCAAAAGCAACATAATTTGGAATATCTCTACAGGCTGTTTGTAGGATTTAAACCCCTCACAATACATATCCAATAAATGAAGGTCCAGCCACAGAAGCATCATGCCACAGGGGCCACAGTCTGCATGTCTTTCACGTTAACATACCACAGAAACATATGTGTACAGCAGAAATTTGTGCTGCTGGAGCTGTAATGCAATTACAGCCTAAACAGACAAGTATTCAAAAACAATCTGTCATTTGACATGTTATACATGATGACCTCAGACCAACACAATCATTACCGAGTAGTGAATTCTTTCCACTTTAGCACAGAGTATCTGTAAATTATCAATTAAACAACTTATGGAAAGTGTCAGAAAACTTCAGGATCCATAAGCAGACTGCAGATAGTACAGATCCTTTTTATATTGAACCAGTAGTTAAACAACTTGTTTTAAGAACCATCAATGAATAAATATCCATAACAGCAAAAGGAATACATAGTACATATGGATACTGTTGGAAGTTGTAGGTTTCTGTATGTACACCTCAGAGTGTATGGAGTCACTAGCAAGATATACAGATAATCTGTAAATCCATTTTTATACACTGTTAATTTGTACTACATAAACCTGTCTGTACAACTGCGTATGGGAATTACTGGATGTCCTTGATGCAGATGTCAATACCTGTATGCATACAGGTAAATCACACACCACTCCAGTAAGTTACAAACATTTTGTCATAACGCACACATTTTCCATAAATGCATAAATCTGCAGAGATACATTTGTGAATGAGTGATGTTAACATAGGTGTATAATAAGTTAATATTCCCCAAAACAAAAATGGTAGCAGCTGCCAATTTATCTTTCATAGTATGACTCAAGTATAACTGATAGAGCACTTAATGCACATCCATCTTTTAAGTACCATTTGTGTCATACATAATTAATGAGGTTCATTCAAATTCCGGGTTTTGGAATCGCATGTGCACATGTCCGCGTAAGTTCTTAAAATTCGAAGCAGGTGCTCCACTCAAGTACCCAAAAGGAATTGATAAGCCATGCTATTTGTAACATGTGCCTGTTATCTGCCAGTGATCTGATAACATGACATAAGCACCACCTTTTAATACTGATTTTGATACACTTACAGATTAGACCATTGTTGCGTAAGTGGGACCTCAGTAAGCAGTTTCAGATCTGACTACTTTTCCATTCCATTATTATCAAGATGGCTGCTTCCAGAAGGCTTCAATGTGTCTGGGTTCCCAACAGGACTGAAGAAGAGACTACCCAGATGATGATAATCTAAGCTGTAGTGGAACATTGCATGAGAGCCAGAATTCACAATGATTGACATTTGGAACAGTATTGTGAGAGCATCGATGATGTATGGGGATCTACTGGACTGGAGCACACATTTGCCACCACTATGATGACCTGCATTGGAGGAATGCAGATGAGCTTCATCAGAGGGTTGCTTTGGTGTGTTGCCAGCTGGTGGATGTCTACAGAAAGTGTTATAATACTAAGTATAACTAAGCATTCTTATTGAATTTAGAGCTATAGCTGTGACCCAAATATATCAGATATAGCTTTTATAACCATTGAGTAGCTGTTCTGACAATTAGCTCATCTGGATCGTTAAGAAGACACGGTTACTGTTCTACATATAAGTATGGGTTCTATTCCCACGCTGTTAATATATTTATTAATGTTTCCAAAGCAGATAATACTGAACATTGCAGTCATGTATCACTGATGCCTATAGCACCTAGGCCACTGATGACTACACATTTCATTATCTATGAAAGTATTACCTATTCTTCCTGTATACATGTGAATACTAACTCATAAATAACTTCTTTACTTCCTTCCTCTTAATAAAGTGAACATTCTTATTACAGTCCCATTTCTTTAAGCCAAGAGGAATGCCTGGCCGACTGCTAACATGTATCTTTTCATTTATGTGTTAACTGTTATTTCTTTACATTGTAACGGCCAATAGCAGTATGTGTTAGATATTTCCATATTTAGCCATTATCCAGAATACAGATATACACAGACAGTAACTGTTTATTAATAGGGAACATGTGCTTACTGTTAGCTTGCCTTTAAAGAAGCAGGCCAGCATGTTTATATTTTTGTGTGTCGTGGGTTCATCTCCACATAGGGGAAACATATCATTATGTTGTTATCTTTGTGTATTTCACACATGGCCGAATATTCTTCTCTACATAGCTGCTTATTCATATTAATGGTTATTTTGTGCAGGCTTATAAATAATACAGTTATTTGTTTAATTTCTACAAATATCTTTGTAATCTGCAATGTTCTATTAACAGCAATTCTGTAAGTATAGGGTTATGAGTAAACTTTGGACAAGACTGTTATATTTCTGACAAAAAGTTTTGTGGAATATGTTTTCATTTGCAAAAGTGTTATCAAGTGTGGTTTTGTCATTCATTATTAAATTCACTTTAACAACCACCTCATTCTTATCTTTCGAGGGAGTCAGGTAGTCAGAAATGCAGAATAGCGAGATACAGTGATGTATGCATTTGATCTGTGATGTGTACTTTGCCAAGGAATATCTTTAAATGTAGTCCTCCCATATACATTACTGTGTCCATGATGTACAGCACTTTTTTATGTCTCTGTTAACAGAAACTATGTGATACATGATACTGTCACACTGTATGAGTAATGAAGGTTTTCCCTTGCTGTTACTGGTTGTGACCACGGTGCTGACATGAATTCAATCTTGCATATTATTTACCTAAATACCCAGCATGTTCTCCTTGTTGGAAATCCATAGCCATGATGCATATTAGTAACCCATCCCTGCTCATTCATAACCCCAAGTCTTTTTACTGCATTTACAATACACACTCTTAAAGCAAGATGAATTAGCTAGGCAGGTAGGTATCAGGGTTAGAGTGTGGGCATAGGTTAGAGTTGCAAGTTTGAATTTCACGTCCTCCAATCTGTGTTCAACCTGTTCAAAGACATGTAACAATGAAAAATGTATATGATAATTCTCTGATGTTTTTCAAAAGAAACGTTTTTAGAAGCTGATCTCAGCAAAGTATATCCCTGTTATTCAAGGACTACGTCATTTATCGTTGCTCTTTTTTGCAGGCGATGAGGACAGGGCCCAAAATCATGCCATGTGCATTAAGCAGATGCACAGGCTTGAGGAGCAGCAGATGGGGAGAGTTATGTTGCTTAAGTGTTCTGTTTTGTTAAATAAAACATATCTTATCCTTTTTACAGGCTCATATTTTTTTATATTACCATGTATATTGCTTAGAATACCAGAATACCCATTATGCTTTAGTGTGGTAAGTACCATAATCACACTATACCTGTGGTTAAAATTCTTATTGAAATACAAATATATTTAAATATCATTTAGCAGAAAGCCATGTTTTCTGAAGATAGTTTTTGAAATGCAGGCCGCAACCTAAATGCCAGTCAGGTTTGTATAACTATCACACATAGGTTTCTAGCTTTTTGATTGCTGTTTATAATGCATGTGTTAGCATTCTTTTATGTGTGTGTGTGTGTGTGTGTGTGTGTGTGTGTGTGTGTGTGTGTGTGTGTGTGTATATGTGTGTATATGTGTGTGTGCGTGTGTGTGTGTGTGTGTGTGTGTGTGTGTGTGTGTGTGTGTGTGTGTGTGTGTGTGTGTGTGTGTGTGTGTGTGTGTGTGTGTGTGTGTGTGTGTGTGTGTGGCTCACAGTGCTTGTTCTGGTGTGCTTGTTTTTTGAATACTATTTTTATTGCATGTGTTAGTATTCTTGTATGTGTGGGTGTGGTTCACAGCGATTGTTCTGGTATGCTTGCCTATTCACATGCTGAGTTGGTGTCTGATGTGTCTGTGTTCACACTGTTGTAGGCAGACTATGGCAGGCTCTTCAGTTCAATACTGGTATTGCAACACCTTGGATATTTATGTTACAGCATGTTTGCATCCTGTGTTTGTGGATACTTGTGCACATAGTTTTTTCTTTGCATAATTTCATAATCAGCCACCATCATCGGGATGTTTAAATCTTCCAGGGTACTGATTGCTAATAAAGGTAGGTAGATCATGCATACAGTTGTAGACAGACAATACTGTTTGTAAAACATATACTAGATTAATTCTCATGTGTTACAGGCTGTGACTGTATTTATGATTGAACATTATTGCTATTTAGTACTGTTGTATTCCTTATATTAATGTATAGTCAGCCAATGATCATGCTGCCTGGCTCAGATGTTTGTCATATGGCTTGCATATTTTCCACGATATTATCATCTCGTTAATCGGTGGCTGTTCACATGACTCATTACGTGCAGAGGCTGCAATTTACATTCACTCACAGACATAACTGCTTAGGGAACACATGCAAGGGAAATAGAATGAAAATAACGACATGCTGTCAGACACTCACCTGGACAGTTTACTGAGGCAGTCAACTGTATTAAACAGTGCAGGTCCCAATTTGTAAATTCAAATGCCCTGGAGCAGCTAGTCTGCACTCCCACTAGGGAAGCATATATCCTAGATCTGATACTAACAAAGATGGGAGAATGCTGCACTCCCCCCTAGTGTGATATCCTCACTGATAAGATCATATCATAAAGCAGTGTCCCTTGAAATAAAGGTAAATCTAGTCCCCCCACCTAACCCCAGAAATGTTAAGAACTTCTCTATGGTGAATTACCCCCTATTAAGGAATGGCATAGCTAGTTTCCAAGCTCCCCCAAATCCAGAAAATACAGAAGCCTATGCAGAGGCATACATAAAAGCCCTGTACAACCATACAAACAACTGCATAAAAACATCAGTACCAGACTGAAATAAACCCAGGTCATACCGAAAAACAAGACACCCAGGTGGAGCTCTAGTTTTAATAGGTTATACAACAAAAGAAAAAAAATGCTATTGAAAAGTTAGAGAGAATATGCACAACAGATATGTTAGTCCCTCATTAGTCTAAACAAGTGAATCGGGGTACTAGCCAAGTCTTTGAAGTTGACTTTAAGGTAAAATTGCCTCCAAAGCTAAGGATAACCATAGGGCATTTTTCAGTTTTGTCTGCAATCTTAACACTCAACAATGTGAGGAATTAGTTGTAGATGGCATCACCTGTACTCAGCCAAGACATAGCAAATCTGATGGCCAACAAATTCAGCTCAAATTTCACCTTCCTTTTGTCCCCAGTTCTCCCCCAAAAAGATATCCTACACCACTCCACTGCAAATTATCACCAAATAATAGGTTGCCACTGCTCTCTCTAAAGCTGAAAACACAACTTCAGTGGGACCTGACAATATACCAGGCTGTCTCTTAAACAGCTGAAGTCAGGACTTATCAGGCCCATTAGGATCTCTTTTAACCACAGCCTCCAGACTAGTTTTGACCCAAGAGTGGAGGACAACAACTGACATCCTTCTGCATAAAGGGGGACCATCCAATGACCCAGGATATTACAGACCCATAAGTTTGACTAGTCTTATATGTAAGACCATGGAAAGAATAATCATGGACTAGACAAATAATGCAATAGGAGACCTCCAAACACTGGACCCAGCTCAGTTTGTCTTTATCAAGGCCTACTGAATATGGTGCATTTTTCTGAGAAAGTCACTAAAAAAATGCATGAGAGCAAAACAGTACATATTACTTACCTCGAACTGGCCAAGGCATTTGACACAACTCCCCACTCAAGAATTATAAATAAATTTGCAAAACTGGCCATAAATCCCTATGTCACCAGATGGATAGCCAATTGGTTCATGGACATGATGGTTTACTATCATATAACCATAATGAATAATGATGAATCATGGTAATGTCGAACCTAAACCACGAAAATTAAGATACCGAATGCAAAAAATATCGAAGTGTAGTGACTGCAAATGTCAAATTTTACATTTTCGAGCAGTCACCACACTTCCAGTAACAGCAATACCATCCATTGCACAGTAAAGAACATTTTTGCAGGGGGGCAAGACCCCCTGCACCTGCCCATGTGGGAGGATGCACCCCCCACCCCCCTACTTATATATGCAAACTCTTCAGATCACACTACAGTGAGGGAAAGGGTACATTTCCCGATCCCCACTATAGTGCGATCTGCACCACAATGTCAAACCTTACTACAGCAAATGCTGTATTGCATTCGCTATTGCAAGGTTGGACATTGTGGCATTCATAATTTCAATTTGGCCAAAGGCAGTTTCGCACAAATGTCAAGTGAGATCGACAATGTGATTGTAAGCCGACAAAGTGGGTGAATCCAGATCCAGCTAGAGGCCAATTATTTTTGGTGTGCCATAGGTACTGTGACCATTCCTGCTCAAAATATACTTCTTTGAAGTCCTGGCAAATGTGGAAGGCCTCTGGATGACAAAGTTTGCTGATGACTGCAAGCTGAGGGCAGTCACTAAAACCCACAATAATGTAGATATCCTTTAGCAGGGTGTAGATCAGACAAATGATTGATTCCAGAACAATGGCCTAAAACTTAATGTGAAAAAATGCATTGTCATACCATTTGGGAAGTCAAATACCCCTGCAAATTCCAACATCAATAGCACATGCCCCCTAGAATGGACACAGAGGTGAGAGATCTAGGTACGCAGATAGATAGTAGCTTGAACCTTGACCACCATGTGTCTGCAGTGATGAAGAAATCCTTTTATGTGGCACAACTTATAAGTAAAGGTATGGTATCCAGATCCAAGGAAATTATAGTCCCGCCATACTCAGCCTTCATTAGACCAGTAATTGAGTAGAGTGTGCCATTTGGCATGTACTTGACTTGGCACTTACAGCAGCTGGAGTGACCTCAGAGGTTCCTCACAAATAAAATACAGGGTGTAAACAACATAAACTATGCAAATACACTAAAAGCCCTATCCCCTTAACTCTGTCTCCTACCGACTATTAAGAGTTGACCTATGCCTGACCTACAAGGCACCCACAAATCCAGCCCTGACGGAGATGCTACACATTCACAAGTCAAACAGCACAAGGGTCACCTGATCTAGGGGATCTAAACTTAGTCAGTGACTCAAACAAAACATGCTGGAGAGATAGATATGTGCCTCAGAGATTGCCCCTTCTTTGGAACAGGCTTTCTATTCACATTAATCCATCTTCAAATGAAATTTGGATCAATGGATGGGGAATAGAAAGTTCACACATGGAGTAGTGCCTATGTCCTTTATGGACAGTGAAAATCTGTAAGATATTCAATGCACAGGCACAAATCCCTGCCATAGTCTTGACCCAAGGGCCATATATTGGGTAAAATCAGAGTATATTGGCTAAGCTTGTAAGGGCCCTTGAGCCATTAGCCTAGTAATCTCCTATGAACCTAGGAATAATATATGACCTAGGGCAATCATATACTCATATAAGCTTCCCTACAATTGCTTGAGGTGAAATTGTTAATGCATCAGTAGCATGAAGAAAAAAAGATGAAAGGCATAACACCTAAACAGTGATTTCCACAGAAACTCATTGCTAGTGCAGTTTCAACATGTCCACCAAGAATGATTCACTTGTTTTAGGTTATTTCCCCCATTTATAGGTTGTCATGACTATGGAGTTGGTATATATATGGTCAGAGGTACTGGGGCTTGCCCCCACATTAGGGGGTGCAGAGAGTGTCGCCCCTGTAAAAAAACAATCAAAATTAATTTTTTTCCCCTAAACAAAACAACTTCTTATAAAGCATAAAACCACAACTATTACTTTTTTCCATCCTTTTGGCTCTTTGGCTTTCAGGAAGTCTATGCTTCCTAGTAGAACTTTATACATGTGTCTATATATATATATATATATATATATATATATATATATATATATGTATATATATATATATATATATATATATATATATATATATATATATATACACACACATAAACACACACACACATAAATATATATATATATATATATATATATATATATATATATATATATATATATATATGGGTCTATAACTACTCTTCTACATTAGTCAAGAGCATCAACATTGCAACATCAAAACACAAAATCTTGACATGCACTGAGCAAGCTCTGAGGATTACCACAAAGCAGACTCATCCAATAATAAGTGTTTTTGAAAGGGGAAAGCCTCCAACTCCCCAATACGGAGGCCATATCTCATGTCAGTTATATATACTATGTATTAGATATGCTAACTACAAGATCACACAATTCCCAGGGAAAGGGAATATTCCTGTACACTGGGATTTTCACTTTTGTGCATGTCAATGATCAACTGGCGTTTACCAAACAGAAATCAACATTGTGCATGTTCATTGAGAAGTACAGCAGCCATAGATAGATCGACATGTACATGTACATCAGCATGTATATGTGTGTGTTTGTGTGTCTGTGTGTAAATAATTTAACGCATGCATACTCAAGCAAAAGTATTTGACGTAAGCCTCCAAATATAAGTAAGCAGTCTTGCATTTAACTAATAGCTTTGGGTGTGCTTGGTATGTAGGCTTCAGGTTAAATACAATTTATGCAGTAGTTGTGTGACCCCAAATGCTTCATTTCAAAATATTTTGCATAGCTTTTCATTAATGTTGCTTATTGTAGCTATTATGAGCATCATGTACTGAAAAAACATTTTAAATGATAGTTGAAGTATGATACAGAGCCACACAATACAATGTTCTTTGTGTACCATTTCAAGGAATTTGTCCTTATTCATGTTTGTACAGGTTGTGCAACAGTTATGTCATCCAAGTCCACCCATTTCCATTGCATTACAAATTTCAATTTGCCTTGCAATAACCCAAAGCCCTTTTAAAGAATCCAGTTGGTACAGTTCTGAAATCCAGCTGCAGGTCGACTCTATTTTCAATCATTCTCTAGCTGAACTCATGAAGATGGGAGTGCAGTTCAGACCATATAACAGATACCTGAGTTATTGCTGTATGGAATTTTGTTCACCACAGAAATTACCTTGTTAAGTCAAGCTATTAATGTTCAGAAAGAATCTGTCAGTAAGTGCAGTATATTAAGCTGTACAAAGCTATACAAGTGAAAGGCTACTGGAAGGATCCTCTAAACTTTCATCAAAGTGTTCACTTCTACCAGTTCTTGAAACCCCTAATGCATTGTATTCCTTTTAAAATCATATACTTCTATTTCAACTAGATTTAAGAACATATTACATTTTGTAGCACTGTTAAATATTGGGTGCATATGATTAAAAAGCAATGGATGTATAAATATACATCTATTTTAAAATATTTATAGTCTCAAACAGATAATATAGACTTGCATTTATGAATTCAAGTAGATATTATGAACCTAAATACATCATAACCTGTGCCATTATTTATTTCCATATGCTGCAAGTTTCTTGAAACTTAAAAAAAATTGTAAATAAAAATGTTCAGCTATTCAGCTCGGGAGATGACAAAATTGAACTTGGGAAACATTTATAGAAATTTTCACAATGTCAAGACTTGTTCCCAATAAAATATTCTTTCCTTTTATTTTCACATTTTGGAACAAGTATAATCATTGATCATTTCATAAATCGTTTTAGGTAACAGATACTGAAATGTCACAAAATAATTTTTTAAGGCCTAGAGAAAAAACAGTGCGTACAAAAATGTTTAGAAGCATGCAAGAAACCTGATGTTTGTTACCTTACCCAGGCCTACATTTCCAGTAACAACTATGTAGACACAGACATATGTTTTTGTTCTTACTTGGATTATGTTAACCAAGGCATATCTAGCATATCTACATTTCAGGAACTCAAATTAATTGTATAGTACATAGAAAAGAGTGACAAAGTGAAGATACATGCACACACGCAAAAAAAAAACAAAAAAAAAAAAACAGTTACCTTTACTGTTTTCTTAATGACAAGTGTAAATCACTAGTTTAACATTCATCAGATTTAGTGTCACAGTGATTTCAAAGTTTGAAATTAAATTCTACTACTAAATTGAAATCTGAGCTACATGCATTCTATCTTCTGGAACATTATGTATGGCTTCTTTCCATCTATTTGGATCCTAATCTACTGCACTCAGACATGGAAATTCCAATTGCTTCTAAAACTGCAGGAAAGTTATGTAGCCATGAATGACTAAAAAGTGAAAAAAAAGGCAAATGTGGGCACAGTTTAAATATTTATTTAGAAACAGGAGGATAACAATTTAAACATTTATTTAGAAGGAGGATGGGAAGGTTTCCTATTGCGATGCCTCTGAACATGTATCATCAATGAGACTTAAATGACGTTGACAAACTCAGTCAAAATGCTAATGAGGTATGTTATACTTTTTTATGTCTAAAACTCTGTATTGTAGGCTTTGATGCATTAGAACCTCTTTGTAAGGGCCATTTTAAAATCATTTCACTGTGGTACCAAGCAACTAATTTTCTTTTTCCCTTCAAGGCATTATTGCAGCCAGAGACAGCACAAAAGCCTCGTGCTCAGTTTATCTACAAAGGGCTTCTATCAAAAACAGTATAAAATTATGTTAAGTCTAATTAGTTAAACTTTTAAATTCTGTGTGATGAAACTGCTCTTAATCATTTCAGGAATTTTCTTCCCAGTATTAACTATTAAAGAGACATAATTTAAGTGGTGAGAGTAACATGAAAACTAATAAAAATCAGGCCTATGTCTGTTACATATTTTGACTTTTAAGATATATCTTCTTATGTAGACATTTACATCAATTCTGGAGTTAATTAGCATTCACAGTGGAAGTACAGTACAGATTATAACTGCGATGCAACCTACAATAAACAATGATAATGTTTTTTATTGAAATATCTGGTTATTCTTCAGTAATTTTTTGTGACTTTTTATTAGCCTTGTAGATTACTCAATGGCCAGGTCCTCTGACTTCAGTCCCTTGCTCTTCCCATAGACTTCTTCTACCCGGGACCACTGCATAGTGGTGCAAGCCCCAGATATCTCACTTCACCAGATGGGCCAGGCCTGTCTAGAAAAGGATAACTTCTTGTCCTTAAAAGATTAGAATGCCTTATGACTGCTCAGCAAAGTGAATAAACAGGGGCCATTATATTGTAGCCAATTGTTTGAGATGGAAGGGTAATGGAAGGAGAAGGGAACTTCTGATTGCCCTATATACTGGATATGTCAGCTGGTAGAGGGTTAAGTAGTGGGCATTATGACAGATTACTCCCCTGAGAGATAGCAAGAAGAGCTAATTGTACATCAATATTTATTCCATTTGCTCTTCTTATTATTTGCTACCACCCCATCATCACCAATCCCTAGTCTTTACCAGGAGCTATGATCTGTTCCCACCATCTTGCCTCCATCAGAGGTAAACAGACAATTCCTCATCCTTGATGTAGCATTATGGCCAGCTACTCAGTACCCGCAGTAATGATGGAATCCGGATCATCTTGGTTATAGTCGGCTTTATTCCTTTACTCCAAAGGTGTCAGCTTCAGTTTTATGACAGCTAAAGCAAATTTAGTGCCTAATGGAAGCCTGTTCTATCCAATGAAAAATGGGGTCTATTTCCTCATTAAATAACTTAAAATATAAAAAAGGTCCATGTATTGCTGAAGGTGTCCCTTAGTCTATAGTCTCTATGCGTAGCAGATATTCACTGGTGTGAGTATTATTACATGCAAAATGTGCCAATACATATATCATCTAGCTAGATGAACCTGAAAGTGATTACAAGGAAAAAATTAACACAAAAACCAATCTATTTGGTTGCATATTCTTATACGTCATGTTCTACATTTCATGGATCCTTGCACAGATTTTTTTTTTGATGGAAGAATTAAAGGATGTGGAGGTATTCAGAGGATGTGTAACCTCAGGATACTTGTTAATGACAACATAATTTTCCTTACAACTACTTACATTCTTGGTCAGACATAACAGTACCCTGTAGCAGCCTGTAGTGCAAAGGAAAAGAATGAATAATCTGATAACCTCAAATCAGTGAATTAGCTGACATAAAACCTTTTAAAGCATCATTTTACTGTAAAAGTTGTCCAACTCTTTCCTGAATGAATGAACTCACTATTTTTAGTTTCCACGTTAGTGAAGAATTCTGCCTGTAACCTATGTTTAGATACTGCATTCATCAGAATGTATTCAGTGAAATAGCCTTCACTTCCCAGAGTCATGTGATCAGAACTTCTTATGGAGAAGTTTGTAACTTTTTACTTCATATAATCAGTCCAGTACTTGCAAATTTCAACCAACTCTGAAAAGTCTTCAACCAAGTATGTTTTAACATGTCTTTAATCGTTCATTGTTTCTACCTCAGCATATACACCATGAATTACGGTTGTTTGAAAAAAAAACTGCAATTTCTAAGATTATTTTTCCTACATTGTTACTGCATTTGTTGTTCTTGAATTTAATATACTATTTGTGCTATTTTTTGTAACATACCTGTAATGAATGTATAAAAAAGAAATTAAGTAGCACTTATAACATTTCATGTAACTACAGCATAGTCACAATGTAAGAAAGAGAGTACATAAGCAATAAGGTTTCATACAGGGCAGCTCTAGACAATGGCCCATGATCTCAGATGAATGTTAATAAAAGACATGTATGTTAAAGAAAGACAGTCAGTGAGCCTTTTAGAAGAAATGTACCATTTCATTTATCAGTGCAACTTTTTATCATTCAGTTCTGGGAGACATTGAAAAAATGAATCTTAAACATTAATTTTTCTTAAAATCCATGGTTAAAACCTGGTAAAAACAGATGATTATTTTTATACAGTGAACATTGCAAATATATAAATTTTTGTTTGATCTGTACAGAGTAATGTTAAGACTTGCAGATGGTGCCTTACAAATCCAAATGCGGGAAGATCATTTCTGTGTGGGAGAAGGAAAGCAGAGTTGTTTCAATGAACAATATTTCTGATTCAAGTCTATTTACATTGTTGTCAAGGCAGACATTTTTGGGAAGAGAATGTTCTTTTTTTCTGTTTTTGTCCTTTATATACACAAACAGTGATTCACAGTCACAGGACAGGGTCATGCTAGAGAAAAAGAAAATAAAGGACAAATATTTCCATTTTTTAATAAAATGAAACAAAAAGAAAACCTTCTGATTTTAATGTGTCTGCACAGTTTTCAACTCCCCATGTTTTGGTGCATAAGCTCACAAATGTGAGATAAATATATATACTTTTATATTTCTCTTTAAATTTCAAAACATAGTTTGAATAAAAATAGCTGATGTAAAGAATTCTTTTGGTCCAAAGTGTTTGTTTCTGAAGTCAGTTGCTGCAAAAAAAAAAAAAAAAACATAATCAGGATTTGTGCTGAGCTGAAACACCCTTCCAGTAATCAAGGATGTCATGTAGGTCTTCATCTTTTGCAAACTGTACTTTCTTTCGTAAAGCATGCCCTGCAGCCATGTATTCCTCTTCGTCTTTGTGCCTCTTGCGATGAAGCTTAAATCGCTCCCAAATGCTCTGAGCTGGCCTGCATGAATATTCAGGACTGGATGTGTAGCTCAGGTTATGGTATTGAGGGGAAAGTTGAGAATATGCCAGTTCTCTTGGACGCGGTCTAGTCAGAGGCTCCAGAATGGAAGGCTTACGTATGCTGCCAGAATCTTGCTGTTCAGCTTGGTGTGATCCAGGAAAAGAATGCCTGTGTTCACTATACTGTCGAATTTTTTCAGCTTCAGCTCTCAAAATGGCAGCTGCTGGTGTCACTGTCAATATAGTGTCTGCTGTGGGAGATGTTTTCTCAATGTACTTAGCTTCAGATTTGTAAGCAACTGCCCCTGTGATGTCCGAACGAAATGACCGTGGGCTGCGCATTGAGCCACTGGAAGAAGTACTTGGCCTCTTGGGGGTAGTTTCCATGCTATGATGCCGCTGCAAAGGATGATGGTAACCTTCTTTGTAGACAGGAGACAGAAAGCCACTGGATTTGCTTGGAATTTGTTCTGATATAAGCACCAGTTGAGGTTCTGCTGTGGAGACTGCCCCAGATTTTGCACCCTGAAAAGAGGTTGACTCGGATTTCAAGGCATCTATGCAATTGTTAATGATCTGATTAACCTTGTCTACTTCTTTTGCTATTGTTGAAATTTCAGCAACAGAGCTCTGGTTGTCAGGTGGATGGCCAATATCACAGTCTCGCCTTTCAGGCTGTTCCCCAGTCCTCACTTCCATGTAATTCCCCTTTGTTGTCTTCGGGGTTTCACTTGTGTCTGGTAATTTGTACTGCTCCATTTCTGCAGATGAGGAAAGGAAAGGCATGCGTGGCATTGATTCTCCTGACAGAAGTGGACCTTGAGACAACTGGGTAATGGTAGTGCCCTCCAGCTCTGGCCCATACTTCAGTTCGATGATGGTCTTTTTCATGTTCATTGCTGCTTTTTTGTGGGTTTCATTTTGCATCCGCTTCTTACGAAGACAGTAATAAACTACTCCTAAAACTATTACCATACCAAATAGACAGCCCAGAATGGTCATTATGTAGTGGGTGGCAGTTGACTGGTTTGGGGTAATCACTTCTTTACTGATTTTGCTTGGTAACTTAAATGACAAACAAGTGTGATTGTACCTGGCACTGTTTTGCAATGAAACCACACAGTAAGTATAGTTCACAGCTTCCTCAAGATCTTTAAGTGTAATAATCTGGTTTTCATTTGACAGATTCTGAACATCGCTGTGGTAATTATTTTTGTATTCCACTAATATGTACATTTTTTTGAAGTGATTTGGAATGGTGACAGATAATCTGACAATGTTATTGGAGATATCCTTAATCTGAAGTTGAGGCTTTGGGCCTTGGTCAATTACAGGAGAATTATAAGAGGTAAAAGGGGTCGGTCCATCACCAGAGAAGCATTCTTCTTCAGTACACAGTGCTTCAGAAGGCATAGTGGTCAAGCTGAATCCTTGGTGGATGTAACTGGGTGCAGTGTATGTCCCATCTGTGCATAAATTAGAAAGTTTGTTCAGTGCAATCCGTGGGTTAGTCCTGCTGTTGCTAAGGACAAGGGAGTAGCCAGCATATTCAGGTGGAGCATCGCACTGCATTCGGTCAGACGTCCTGGTCATATTGACAAAAATGGCAAGCCATTTGAGGAAGCCTAGTAGCTCACATGAGCAATAAAAAGGATTGGAGGACAACTCACAAGTAACTAGTTTACTGAGACCAACAAAAGTGCTGGCTTCTATTTTCTGTATTCTGTTCATAGACAAATCAAGGTTCCTAATATTTTGGCATTCCCAGAAGGCATTAGGAGACACAGTTTCAATCAAATTGAACTGAAGGTAGAGTTCTTCCAGTTTAGTCAGTCCACGTAGTATACCCTCAGTAATGTTGCGCAGTCTGTTATAACCTAGCTGTAGTACTTGCAGATTGTACTGGGCAGAAAATGCTCCCTCCTCCAAATAGGAAATGTCATTTTTGGTTAGGTTCAGGTAGGTGAGGTTGGTGAAACGGCTTAAGGAAGAATAGTAAACACTCTTAATTTTGTTTTCATTGAGCCTTAGATCCACAATAGTACTGTTGATATGCTGAGGTATGGATTCATATGGTGGCTGGTTCTGGCTGCATATAGCTAGCCAGACAAATCCCTTGTCCCCTTCAATTAACCAGCAGTCTGCTCGTACCCCAGCCGTGTACAGCCATGATAAAAATGCCACCCAGAAACATATGACGATCGGAATGATCCTACTTTTTTCTGCCATAGTCAAAGGAAGTATCTGGCACAAAAAGTGAATCTCAGGAGATACAATGTAAACAAGTCAGTGTGTTAAAGTCGAAGACTACAGAGATGAACCTCAGGCTCTCATATTTTACAGTTATAAAAATTCTTGCAGCCCACAACAATCATCACTTGAACAAAAATAGCCAACATTGTTCATGCCTCATGCCAAATTTTCTCTGGAAGTTGTAGTATCCATAATAAAATCAAATGGCTGTAATCACAGTGTGCATATCAACAAATGCCAGCATAGGTAGACATAAGAAATTAAGCTAATTCTTTGCAGAGTTCTCTTTCTTGTACGTTCATTTTTTTCTATAGGACTACAAATGTTAGTTTGTTTTGAGGCTCATTTGTCCTTTATGTGCTTGGAATACTTCTGTTTCTTAATCGTGTCCTGTTTTCCTTGGCCATGGTGGTTAATTTACACATTGTGCTTCTCATAGCACTCTGCTGTCCCTGGCTACAGCTCCTTTCATCTGACACTTCCTAAAAGAAGAAGGAACAAAAAAAGAAAAATAAATAAATATCTTAACTTTTATGTGCAAAAATTCAGAAACTACTCATCCATCCAATGCTACTGAGTTTTATCTGACTCCTACAGTTACCTCATCAACAACCAGTGCTAGTTACAGAGTTTACTAGGCAAAGGAAAAAACAAAGTAGTTTGCCAGACCTTTCTTCTGCATTACACACACACACACACACACACACACACACACACACACACACACACACACAATTTGACTAAAAAACACACACACACACAATTTGACTAAAAAGAAAACTACCTACCTCATGTCTTTGTGATGCTGGAGGAAACTAGAGCACCAAGAAAAAGAACCCACATAAACACAGAAAGGACATGCAGAGTGTACAACAAAGGCATCCCAGCCAAGAACTAAACAAGAGAACTTGTCTTGCTGCATGGTATCAGGGCTATTCACTGTACCAGCACATGTTTTAGCTAACTTCTAATAGCAAGTCATTTGTTACAAGAGAAAGGAATCACCATCCATGGATTATGATCTGTGGATAAGCTTTCACCAAAATTCATAAAACAAATAGCTAATGACATTAAAATCTCAAATCTTTCAAACAGACAGAGTTAGCAGCTTCACTAAGAAAGGACTCTGTGGCAAAAATATGCATCTAATTATCCTGGTGGATTTCAACATTAACTTCTCAGGCCTCCTGTTAAATGACATTTTTGAATTTCCAGCTAAGAAGGACCTCTTGCAGCTAATCACAGCCCCCCCCTCCTAATTTACAGTCCAACAACTACTCAACTCTTATCTTATTGATCACTAACGAATGATCCACTATCTTAAACACTTTCACTCTCCCACCTACCCTCAGTGATCACTAACCAGTCATCTTTCAGATCAGCAGTCTGTCTCTAACTCCCTCCCCATAATGATCTCCTTCACATCCTAATCCATACAAAATATCACCAAATTAAAAAAAAAGTCTGTCAGTCTTGAACCGGTTTACCAAACTAAACACCAAGACTCAAACACTGTAACAGCAACCCTAACCTAAATACTCCAGGACACAATCTTTTCCATGATAAAATCCTTTTTTAAACAAGAACAGATACCATCACTCACCAAATAACTTAAATCCCTCCTTAAACTAAGGCATGAAGCTTGGCAGTCATGAAAAAACAATCCTGACCTTGGCAACCATGCTACCTTTGCCAAACTCCAGAACTTGAACAATCAACACACAGACACAAAGCAAACCATCTCAAAACTAAACAACCTTCCCTCTTTTCTAAACCCAAACACGTCTGGCATGTCTAACCACAGATCATCTGTCTGTGAGCTAGTCCATACAAGCCTTCAGTAGAAAAAGAATAGACCAAATCTACAGAACATTTATAGATTTGTTTTCAACTCCTTGTGAAGAGTGAAACTATAAGGACATGATGTCCTGAAAGTACCTGATGACCATCTAGTTCAGGACATTAATTAGTTAATTTATTTACTGATATTTGTTTACTAGGGAGGTCTGACTGGGTAATAAATAATCATTTTCAGTGGAAGCCAAGGGAGAAAAGCTCCGCAGAGTTAAATAACTCAAATAGTGCTAACCCTGGGTGATCTTGGATTCCACCTTTCCCATACCCTTCTCTAGCTCCTGACTTAAAGAAGCAACACCTTATGGATTTATTTTAGAACAATACTATATTCTCCTCCCCAGGAATCTTTGTCCACTTCCTCCAGTCTTATTATAATAAACAGTGTCACTTGGTAAACATGTCCTCTACTAATTCTGTTATGACTAAAACTATGAACTAACTCTGTTGTATTTAACAAGTAATATATCCTACAAGCAGTCTATCTTTGTTTGTATGACTAACAGTCAGTACCTTTGTTTATATGACTAATTGCATGCTGGAGGTTTTCTCCCCGGGCCTCTGATGAAAATGGTCATTAATCCAGTCGGACTCTCCCGGTCAACAAATGTAAATAAATAAATGAATAAAATACACTACAGATGTAATTAAAACACATATAGACATGCAGTTTGCATGAGGAGATACCACTGATTTAATAAATAAAAAAAAACACATCAGTTAAATATGGCAAGCAGTATATACAAAATTTTTGGAAGCATAGTCTACTATGGTAGGAAATAATCAAAAAAAAAAGATGATACATGCCCCCCCTAAGAATGGGGAGAGAGCAAGTGTTGAATGGGTATAAAGAGATAGCATGATGAAATGTTATTAAGAATGTAAAGTATTTCTTGATGTAGATCATACAGGAGAGCTGTATGGGCATAACCATGAGTTAGTGAGAAATTATTTGAAAGAGGACATAAACACATGAAGGCTTGATATATTTCTGTTTTAATTTGGGATAGAGTCCTGTTGTTGGGCTATGAAGTGTGAGTATAGAAAATAAATAAAAATGCCAGAAGCTCAATGTCCAATGTTTAAAAGTTTTAATAAAAACAAAATATAACAGCAAAATATCACAGCAAAGCTTTCAAGTTAACAAACTCTTTGCCAATGAATCATACTAAAACCAGCAACTAGGTAAAGCCCACAAAAGGAATGGAGAACAAAAAACTTTACTTAAACCGTTTTAATAAAATAAAAAAGAAGCATAAATATCCAGTACACGTAAAGTGCTTTTTGTTCAGTCAAGTGACTGGACTTCATCAGACAAGGCAACAAGTTAAAACACTGCTTTTTATATGTAAAATGCTCCTCCTCCCATATGATTTTCAACCAATAAACATACCCTGCTTCAGATAGAACTCCATCTATAAACTTATCATTAAATTAAAACATTTTACAAAAATGTTACAACTTTTCTATTTCAAATAAACCACAGCACTATTAACTATAAAAAAATGAGTTGTGTATATATTAAAAATCTTTATAGCAACCTGCCCAATAATTCTGAAATGGAATACATGGGCTGGGTAACTAGCACAGTGTCTTGCCAACGCATTCTCTATTTTACCCCTGTTGATACTATAGGTATGTTCATAAACCCTTTCTCTTCATTTCCTGTTGGTTTTCCCAACATAAAATGCTGGACAGGCTTGACACTGGGCTAGGTAAACCACAGATTTTGAGTTACAGTTGTATCTTCCCGTCAATTTTTTACGTCTTATTCCTAATAGAAAAAGTGGACCCAGAGGCCATATATTTACAAATGTTACAGGATTTGCACCTGTACATCCCTGGTGTCCTATGTACAGTGTGATTGGATGTCTCTAACAGGGCCTTCATATTTCTACCCCTTTTAAAAATCGCAATGGGACAGTCACCTACTTTTTCTACAAACTCTTTTTCAGTAACCAGTAAGTTCCAATTCCTTACCAAGATGTTATTTATACTGAAAGCATCTAAGCTAAAGGTGTAATAAAACTAACAACCTCCACTGAAACTGGGCACTGACCAGTTGGATCTTTTTGGTCCAGAAATAAATATAAATATACATTTAACTGTAACTATAACTATACATATAAATATAAACATAATTATAAATATAAATATAAATATAAATAAGTAAACACATAAATAACTGTTAACAACAGTAGCATAATTTGTGATGCTTTTGTTTGGCATCAGCAGTTCCCTATAGCATCAAGCATTGGTAGAAACTAGCTCTCTAATCTATGTGACCTACAAGTTATTGATAGGGAAATTTGAAAAATCAGGGTGTAAGAAACAAGATGACATTATAATGGTGACCTAGAGGTTATTATTTACCGAAATGGAGATTTTAAATAGCATTTGTTAGTTCTTACCTCTCAACCTTGTAGATCAAGAAATCTGAAAAGCCTAAAATAATATGGAACAAAGGTTCAAAAACAGGGACAGATTTTAAATATTGCTGTTTTAAACTTACAAAGTTGATAGAATAACAGGATCTGTGCTAACATGCAATGTCTGAAGGATATGCAGTCTAAAATTCAAATGTATGTCATTATTTAGTAACTTCCATTCTCAAAGATTTGCCAGAAAACAACACATTTTATGAGGAACAAACCAAAAATCTGGACATTCTACAATAATCTGAACAGTTGAGAGGTATGGTTGTTATGCATATTTTCATCTTTTCTTAGCCAAGTTTAATGTACATTAGTCAGGCGCATAAAGAGATATGCTGAATAGTGAATCACTACAGAACATGTTGGAGACCACAGACAGTTGGGACTATGAGAATAGTCTCCAACAAACAAAAATACTAACCTCATATTCACAGATGGAGTACTCTCTACACTTTGACTGTGTCTTGATATCCTGTAAATGAACATTGCAAAGGGTGGGGAGACAAGACACACTATTGGTATACTAAACCCACCATGAATGTATTCAGTTTTATACTGAGAATGTGGACTAAACTCTCACTTCTCAAACACAGCAAATGAATGCCATGCATAAGCAACCAAGGGATCCTGTGCCACTCCTCACAAGTCCTTTTAATGTATGTGGTCATACAAATTTGCCAATTCCACAAGACCTACATAGACAGCACTGACAAACTTCCAAGACCTCTTCAATACCCGTATAAGAAAAAAGATGTCACCTGCTATATCCGATATTTCTTAGCCTAGATGCACTGATTCAGAGGACTGAGTATTGGACAAGGTCGCCTTTTCAGCATTCTGGCATATACTTTTCCAAGAAGGCTGAGGAATGCAATCCTACTACAACTGGAATGTAATGTACATTTTTTGTCCTCATTTTAAGAAAACCAGGATCACTACTCTGGTTTTCCAATCGCAAAGTCCTGTCCCAGCCTGGCCTTCTCTCTGTGTTAAAAAGGCATGTTAGCTACAAAAAATTCAACAATGTCAACAATTTCATCATTTCTAGATGGATCTCATCTACTTATGCAATCTTATCACAACAGAACTGTTTGAACACTATTTGAACACTACAGTTACCTCACCTACAATAAATGGATTCAACTTTTCCTTGTGTTTCCTGGTACTGCTGCCTAAAAGGAGGGCATACCCACTGGATTCACTGGTCCTCAAACTGCTCCCAAATCTCAACACAATCACCACTATTAAAGTTAGCAGCTTACCTTCCTTGCCAAGAACAGTCTAAGCAGTATCCCTACTGCTTCCCTGAGTGAATGAATGTTTGCCAGGGCCTCTTTGAGGTTATCCAAAAGTAATTTTCCCTGACTTGCCAAACTCCTAACATACTGCATCCTTCACTTTAGCAAGGTTGGGATGAAAGTAAGTACCTCCAAATCAAATATCATGGCTCTCTCATGATAGAGTAGATTGATGTCTCCAAGTGAAGAGAAGGAATTATCCAAAAACAAGGTGTAAGTACCTTGGGTCTTATTCCTCGGCTAGGGTCAAAATGAAAAGGAGATTCACCAGCCAACTGGTACAATGCTGGCAATACAGCACATATTGCCCTGGACTGTGGTAGGAAATGCAAGAGCTGAGTCACAGTATGAAGTTCTCAGTTTAGGAGGCACTCAATATCCCTACACTCACCTATAGTCATGTGATTTAGGCATTGATGGAAAGGGTGAGGCCATGGCTACAGACAGCAGAAAGGAGCTTCCGTAATGTGTCATTAGGGATCATTCTCTGTGATTATTGTACAATATTACCTTGAACTGCAGGTTCTTTAGATCAAGGAAAGTAGGACACAAAGAGCCAGAAGACAACCATATTTAATAACCAAGAAACTTCATTAAGCTAAGGCACTACAATGAAGATCATTACCACCAGACCACTGTCAGCCAGGGTTATCCTGTTTACTGGTAGATTTGGATTTTGTAAAGTGATCCAGCATGATTCTTGGGCATCAAGTTATGTTTCTAGTAGATAACTCAGAACTTTCCTCTTTGCTTTTGCTTTAAATAGGATTTACATTGTAATATACTTAAGATAAACCCATATGGGAAAACCTCTTAACAGCAACTCATAAACCCCTGCATGGAAAATTCCTAAAAGCAGATAATTTGGCAAAATCACATACAATTTTTTTCTGTAGCATTTTGCTTTTGACAATGAAAGATGGTGCTGCAAGCAACATACAGGTTCATACAGAAATACTAGGCTATCAGTTATCAGACTATTAAAAGCCTAGCCAGTAACAAGAGATTAGAATCAAACCCTTTATCCAGTATCTGTAAGGTAAAGTAAAGATCATAACCATTATTCTATGCCCTCCAAATCAACTGTTGTGCTTATAAACTACTGGTCTTCAAGAAGTAAAAGAAGCTTATTCCATAATCTTGGAAAGCACTTTGTAATATGGCTGTCACACTATTTTTTATAATCAATATTCAGTTTAGTATTAGGTTCCTCATCTGGTGCTAGGTTTCCTAACAGTGCCTTCCAGTTTAGATTTTTAAAGGGAACTGGATCAGTCACTACCTTATGGGTCAGACTGAGGTCACCTCTAACAAATGTATGCCTTTTAACCAACTTGTTTTTCAAAATAAGGAATTGCAGATTTTAAAGTTCATTCAGGTAGCTTGTTTGAAGTACAAAACACACTACTGTTTTCATTAATAGGTCAGATCAGTCTGGTATAAAGTGGTACAATGATCTCCTTGGAGCGACTACACATGCAGTTTACAATTACATAGCTGTAAAACATGTTTAGCTGACTTTGATAGAGATATAGTACTGAAATTTTAAACTGTTGTCTACCCCTGCCACTAGGTCTTAAATGATGGTGTCATTTTTATTACATGTATATTTGCTTTGTAATTTATGCCCTTTTTGACAAATCTCAAATAATACCTTTGCCAACATTAAAGATGAGGTCATTACCACTGTACCAGATGTGCATTTTTGTAGACCAACTTAGAAATTTTCAGTATTTTTTATTAAAGTACTTCTGTTACCCAGTTTGTAATCATCAACTTATTTCCCTATCTCAAACTCATTTTCCCTTTTACATCTAAACAAAATAATATAAAAGAAACACATAACACAAACACTCAGGTCACTCCAAGGCAAGTACAAATATGACTCAGTCATTGTCCATGCTGGTGTGAATGACCTGAGACGTACCTCCCTGGACTACATGAAAAGAGACATAGAGGAGCTCTCTGAGCATGTAGCCCAGGCTGGTATGACCCTGACCTTGAGTAGCATCTTACCCTCACCAAGAATGATGCCACAGTATGAAGACAAGATGATCAATTTCAACAATTGGCTTAAGTATTGGTGTCATTCAAAGGGGATCCAATGCCTATCAGCTTGGGATGATATGCACGACAAGCCACGATGCTTTGCTAGGGACGGCTTGCACCTGTCACCCTGGGCTTTCGGATATTGGCAAAGGCTCTTGCTACCCCCATAGTGCCTTTTTTAGGCAAGGCTCAAAAGACAAACCCACCTCCATAGGTATCACAAGGGATAAGAAACTAAGAGTAATGCTACTCAACGCTAGAAGTCTAAACCTCAAGATGCACGCACTCAAAACTCTCCTTAGCATGGAGAACATCGATATCTGTGCAGTAACAGAAACCTGGTTCAGGGGTCCCGAGAGCACCCCAGCACTACCAGGTTATACCTCATACCATGCTTTTGCGCCGCAAAACTTGGACCGAACCACAAAAGGAGGGGGAGTATCGATATTCATCAAAGATACCCACACCTCCAGGTTGGTGGCAAAGCACGAAGCATCGGAGACTATCCATGTGCAACTAACAGTGGGTAAAACTGCCTTCCAGTTTATAGCCTGCTACAGACCACCCTCCCAAACCCAGGAACCCCACTCGGCCTTCCTGAGAACACTGGAAAATATGAAGGTCTCTCCGAACACCATTATACTGGGCGACTTCAACTACCCAAACATAGATTGGGAGCATTACTCTAGCTCCAACACCCTTGCCCAAAGGTTCCTAGAATTCATAAACTCAAATGCTATGGAACAACTTGTTGCCACTCCCATAAGAAGGGAAAACATACTGGACCTGATCATCACCAACATGGGGACTCTATGCTCCAGACCAGAAGTGTATCCCTCACTGGTAAGATCAGACCATAAACTGATCTCACTGGATATTCACATCCCGACCCCACCCCCTGCCCAGAAAACCACAGTGAAAAACTTCTCTAAAGCAAATTTCACACTCCTCAAAACCGAGGTGGAATCCTTCAAAGCCCCCGGGCCTGTGGAAAATACGGCCCAGACTGCAGAATCCTTTATAAATGCATTCTATGAACACCTTCAGGACTGCATGAATCATGCAATCCCAAATAAAACCAAGACCCAATCCTCCAAAGGCAGACGACCTGTCTGGTGGACCCCAGCCATAAACAAACTATACAATAGAAGGAGGAAGCTACTACATGATAGAGCAAAATCCCAAAAAGGGAAGGCATCTCTGATCAGTATTAGCAAAAAACTAAGGGCACTCATAAAATCGTCAAAGGCCAGCTTCGAGAGAAAAATTGCACAGGACACTAAGGATAATCACAAGGCTTTCTTTAGTTATGTTAGGAACCTGGGTGGGAATTCCCAGATATGCTCAGAATTAGTCCAAAATGACAAAAAATAGACTGATCCCACAGACATTGCCAACATCCTAGCTGACAGGTTCAGCGCAAACTTCTCCCCCCCCTCCCCACCAAAAGGGCAAATATCTATCCCAGCAGAGTGCTGCCCCCCTGACATCTCAGATGCACAGGTGGGAGCCGCCCTCTCCAAAGCAAAAAACACAGCATCAATGGGACCAGACGGTGTCCCAGGCTGCTTCCTACATGAACTCCAAGAAGAGCTAAACCCAAACATAAAACTACTGTTCAATCTCAGCCTTACTACAGGATATGTACCCAAAGAGTGGCGTACAGCAACAGTGGTCCCTCTCCACAAAGGTGGTGTCTCAACGGACCCTGGAAACTATCGCCCCATAAGCCTGACTAGCTTGGTCTGCAAAGCTATGGAAAGGATCATCATGGACTTCATAAATAAAGATATTGGGGACCTACAGACACTGGATCCTACCCAGTTTGGCTTTGTTAAGGGCAGATCCTGCCTCTTAAACCTGGTTGACTTCTTTGAAACGGTCACCAAGGCCATTGACGAAGGGAAGGTGGTCCACACAGCCTATCTGGACCTCGCAAAAGCCTTCGATACAATACCCCACTCGGGCATTATAGATAAGCTCACCAGCTTAAATATAAACCCCTATGTCACTAGATGGGTTGCAAACTGGCTCAAGGACAGAACCCACATGGTTAGAATTGCTGGAGCCATGTCAGACTCCAAACCAGTTACAAGTGGCATCCCACAAGGCTCAGTCCTGGGACCTCTCTTGTTTGGTATATATTTCTCAGAGGTACAGGCCAGCACGGAAGGACTGTGGCTGACCAAGTTCGCAGATGACTGCAAACTGGGCGCCATAATCGACTCTCCAGCCGGCACAAGCATCCTCCAAAAGGGCCTCAGAAACAGACAACTGGTGCCAGAGCCATGGCCTCAAGCTAAACGCCAAAAAGTGTATAGTCATCCCCTTGGCAAAAACAAAGTGCCCACAAATTACCACATAGGTGGTAATCCATTAAGTACAGAAGAAGTAATTAGGGACCTGGGGACCCAAGTTGATAGCAATCTCTCATTTGACAACCACGTGGCCAAAGTGGTTAGAAAAACATTTTATATAGCCCACCTAATCATGAAGGGATTCACATCTAGATTAGGGGAGGTCATTGTGCCTCTTTACTCATCCCTAATCAGGCCCATAATTGAGTACAATGCCCCTTTTGGGATGTACCTTACCAAACACCTGCAGCAACTGGAAAGACCCCAAAAGTACCTCACCAAGAGGATCAAAGGGCTCAAACAGATGCCATATGCTGCCCGGTTAAAGAAACTCCAGCTCTACTCAGTGGCATACCGCCTGCTCAGAGGTGACCTGTGCCTGACATATAAGGCCATGTCCAACTCAGAATTAAGGGGCATGCTGCACCTCAAAAAATCCAAATCCCATCGAGCTACACGCTCGAGAGACTTGAACCTCAGCACTGAAATAAATAGGACATGCTGGAGGGACAGATTCATAACCCAGAGGCTCCCTTCACTCTGGAATAAAATCCCAGTCCAGGTTAGGCAGAGTCCCTCATTGACTCTTTTCAAGAGGAATCTTGATGAGTGGATGGGAGATCGTAGGTTTACCCCGGGTATCACTTCTGTGTCACTGTTAGACAGAGGCACAGTATACTAACCTCGAAAAAGTGCATAGCAAAATTAATTTAAAATGGGTGGCGAAAGCCAAACATACTCTGGCTAGGCTTATAAATGCCCTAGGGCAGATAGCCTAGTACGAACCTATGAACCTATGAGCCTATGAACCTATAAGAAGTGGCCACTGAAAAGTGTCCTGTTGGATACTGCTGGTAACCCCTACAGAGACAGAAAAGTAACTCTCCACTTTAATCTGTCATCTGTTAATTCTAATCACTGAATTACATATTAATTTACATTTAATGCTATTCGTTTTTCAGTTATTTTCTTTATGGTGATAGTGCTGATTGTCTTAACAAGGACACAAGTGGCATGGACTTTTATCCCTTCAAGTTCTTCTGTTATTGCTTCAAAACTGCCAAAAGATTCAGAAAGCAATATGTCCTCTTAACAAACACACCATTGTGCATCTAAAATAACTAGATACACAATGCAATTTAATCTATTTCTGTGTGTGTGTGTGTGTGTGTGTGTGTATATATATATATATATATATATATATAGAGAGAGAGAGAGAGAGAGAGAGAGGAGAGAAATATACAGATAGATACAGATACATACACACACATATATATATATATATATATATATATATATATATATATATATATATATATATATACTTATAGATCAATATCTATGTATTTCTATTAGTCATTGATGCAGCATGAATCCTGAATGTTACTTGTGTATGATATCACAATAACAAAGGAGAAAAATCAGTATGTGATTTAAATAGGACATAAACCTTAGAACCTCTGGCATGCCATTAAAGCAGGTCTGTCAGTTGACTTATTGAAGGAGCCAAGAACTCCTGATCCCAGAGCACATCACATTTCCTCATCATGTAATCTGTTGACCATTTGCATTTGTTCAGTACTGACAAACAAAAATGGAGGTACATGAAACATATGCAGTAGCTGGAAAGAAGCAACTACTCCAGCTAATATTTGAAACAAGACTTTCTGTGATATCTTTTTGATTCATCCCCAGTCTCTTCAACACTGCAGATTACAAGTATTTCAAACAAAACAACAGGATGGACTGCTCTGTATCCGAATAGATCTTGAATAGATGGTTTAATAATAAATAATTGAGTGCCACAGATTATGTGCATCTTGCCCACTGCTTGTCAAGCACAACTGTGTCCATTTTGAAAACGCATAGTTCTTTGTGTTGTCTCATTAAACTTGCTGGGGAAGTATGTAAACAAGTATTAACATGAAAAATCTATAGTATTAAAATGAATAATGGATATTTATAATGCGCAAAATTCCTAATGTAACTTTTTGACAGATCTGACTGAAATGTCTAATAAAGTTTCTCTAATATGGGCAAAATACAAGTCAAACCTTTTCATGACTTACAAACCTAGTTTCTATATTATCTTTTATCTGAAAATAAATTCTTCTTCGTTTAACACCCTCCATTCTTTTTCTACATTGCTATGGATGTTACCAGAGTGTAAACATTGAAGATACTTTTAGCCAAGTAACTTGCCTATATCATTACTAGGGCAGAAGTTGGAAAAATTGTACCACATATTTGGTAACCCATAAAGAATGTACTTGATCATGGAAAAATGTGAGTGACAAGTCAAAATTCTGAGGGTTTTAGAAGCTCAGTAACGTGTTAATTCATTTAAGTATTATTCTCATTCATAACTAGATAAGAAGTTTGTCTGCCCCCTGTGTCTCTCTCCACAGTAGGTAGAAATGTATGCACTAAGCTGCTATAACTGCATATACAGTCTAAAATGTATTCAGACTGCAACCTTTGGTTTTCTGTGTTATATGCAATCCTCATCAACTGGCAACACTTCATATAATACATTTCAAAGCATGAGGGCACACATTTGAGAAATAATGACTAATTAGTGCCTGTCACCTGGATGCAATGTATCATTCTAAGTTAATTATGATTCAAACATCTACTCTCATTATGCAAATGCTATTATTTAAAAAAATAAAAAAAATGTTACACTACCATAAAAAACATAAAATTATCACTGCCTAGGTCACAGCATACACTGTTCATTACCTATTAATTTTCATGTTTGACTGCCTAATGGATAGTGCTACCTTTAAAAATACAGCTAGTATTTTGCGAGCCCCGCCTGTTATGGCTTGTCATATATAACTAAACCTTGTAAAGAAAGATTCTTTGGCTCACTTATTCTTTCCCATCTGTGATATCAGTGCTGTCAGCTGAAAATAATGCGTGCATGCATTAAGAGCTGTTCTGCAGAATGCTGTGGTAGTCTGTCTTTAAATGAAGGACAACAGATAGGTCAGATATAGTGTGGCAAGGAATTGATTACTGATTTTTAACCTTAGTATAAACATACCTCTACTTTTTTCACACATAAAATGTAGAATATTATAATTTTGGTGATATTCATAGTAATTTAACTCACATAATGGAGCTATTTCACCATTTTAAGGCAATATCATCAAAGCATCATGCAAGTTCCCTCTGCACATGTAACCCATCACCAAAGCCTAGATTTTCATTAGAGAAACTCCGTCTGGAGCCTTAGCAGCATTTAAACAAATGTTATTATACTGCAAAAATTCTGCAGCAGTTCAACAATACTTGGATATAAAATGATAATTAATGATTAATAATGCCAAAAATGTTAATCGTATGTATTGCTCTGCATTAATTATGTACTATTTAAAGCCTCGTTGGCAGCAGAACCTCATTTCTTTGGGGCAGCCTAAGGCTACAGAACTAGTGGGCATAGCACAGTAAATGTCAATTTAGAGCAATATAACATCAATATAAAAAGTCGTAGTATACAAAGTGTAAGAGCTCCAGATAAAAGAGCTATGAAGAACTGTTTATGATCTCAAAGGCAGTCAGACCACACTAGATTAATAAATAGATTAAGGTTAAAACAAGGTTTATGAAGTAGGACAAAATTCCACACATAATATTTGTGTAAGATATCTCTCAGCAGAAACCTGAGATACAATTAAATGGCCATTAAGCAACAGGTGAAGCTGCACAATGTTTCTGTAACTCAGAAAGCATTATCACAGGTTCAGCATTGTTTAAATGATCTCTTGCTTTCACCCACTGTATGGCACATGATTCCATATTTACTGAGGCAGCAAATACAAATACTTTCTTTTCTGCAACGATATGAACATCCCTGGATGGCACACTATGAAAAAACATAACGTGGTTTCAAATGTGCCTTACACAGATTTGTTATAGTAATTAATATATGTACTTCTGAAGTATTATACTCTAAAATGCAACCTACTTGATATGTGGATGATCTCATTCACACAGTACGGGGTCTCAGACTCTGCCATTGTGAATTTCCCTTAAACCAAAGAAAAGGTCTGTGGATATACCCTAGATATCAAAAAAAAAAAAAACCAGAAACACAATAATCCTATTACAGCACACGCACATGTACATACATACACACACACACACACACACACACACACACACACACACACACACACACACACACACACACACACACACACACACACACACACACACACACACACACACACACACACACATACACACAAGCACACACCTAAAATAATCAAAATAATCAATAGTGACCTTAGTATTGACTTCTTTTATGACTGCTTTTTAAACACACACATATACTCCCTAATTATTATTGCAATCTATTTTGAAACAAGCATGGGCTTCCACAGGGAGCTTACTGTTTGAAAAATGCAGCAACTGAGTAATCGCAAATGAATGACATAGTGTATAACATGGAGCACATTTATTAGTAATCCTTAATGATACTGTGTATAACATGGAACACATTAAATAGTACTCCTAAATAATACTACATATGACACAGAGCACATTTAGTAGAACTCTTTAATGACACTACGTATGACATACAGCACACATAGTAATGTCTCATGCATGACACTGTGTACGATATGAAGAACATTTAGTGCATGTTACATGATACTGTGTATGATAGGGAGCATTGTTAGTAGTATAAACACTGACGATGGCAATTTGCTATGCGAAACAGTTACACATTGAAAACAGACTTAGCACAAGCAATAGTCAACTTCTCTTCCCTTGAAACTCAACATTTCTTGAAAATTCACAGAAGCACAAAACTCCTTGAAAATACACAGAAGCTCAACAGTCTTTGAAAATGCACAGGAGCTCAACTGTTCTTCAAATGCAGTTGGTGTAGAGGATTCAGGCTCTAGAGTCCATATTGAAGGTACAGGACTTGAGCCTGTATGAGTTAACAAACCTATCATCACGCACATTCTGTTCTCCATCTGGAATAGCAATAGAAAACCTACACTCGGTTTCAGTTTACATTTGCATGCATCATACTACAGAAGTTACTAAGGATGCATTTTGCATTTGTCCTTAAAGAAGATATATAATGTATGCAGAGTTAAGAAATATAATGCATGCAGAGTGTGTTCTTAAAGAAGAAATGTAAGTTTTTGTGATGCTTCCACCAGTGGGCACTTCACCCCAGCTAGTAGCCCCTAACAAACAAGTGGGCCCTAGGTTGCCTAGTGCTGGATCGAGCTTTGGTATCAGGTAAGAGAAACAAAGAATATAAATCAGCTTTGAAAATGCAGTATAGTAGGGAAAGGGAAATAACCCAATCTCCACTCTACCATGATCTTGAATAGAGAAAAGCCAGCAATGCTCGCTCAGCTGATTCGATCTGCGCCAACTTTTTCTCAGATGGATGAAACTGCAACTTGACAAAGCGTGAGTAACCTATACACAACTATATATATATATATATATATATATATATATATATACACACACACACACACACACACACACACACACACACACACACACACACACACACAGATATATATATACATATATATATATATATATATATATATATATATATATATATATATATATATATATATATATATATATATATATATATATATATATATATATATATATATATATATATATGTATATGTATATGTATATAAAGAGAGAGATTGCAAGAGATATTTCATTGCTGTTGCACTAACAAAGAAGCATCAGAAGCTAGTAATTTGGTTCCCAAAGGTGCATTTATATTCATAAAACATAAAACTAAATCTTCCACTTCAGTCCTAGGGAAGGGAAAACCCATAAAAACTCACAGCTGGATGCACTACTAAACCAGGAGTGACAAAAACCTGAGGATGTACAGTAACAGAAAGAAATGCCTAGAACCCAAACACAAACTGTAAGCACCGCTCATACCTCTCAACTGTCCCTGATTTTCAGGGACATCCCTGATTTTAACTCAAATTTTAGATCTGTCCCTCTTAAGCCCTCCTAAAACTAGTAACTTTTGGGTCAAAGGTGGTAAATTACACTTAATGAATAATGACAATAATTAAGAGGTATACACTTCTTTTACTTCAGAAAATGTGTATTAATTCATATGCTCTGATTCTGTCAATGTTTCAAGTTAATAGTACTAATATTTTAAAAGTGCCCCTGATTTTTTTCTTGACTTGTCCCTGATTCTGTTGAAATTTGTCCTCAATTGGTTGAGAGGTCTGATCACCACTCTGCACCTAATATTATGGGGCTGAAATGCTAAACCTTTTATATACGGACTCCATGGTGATACAAGCATGAAAAAGGAAGAAAGTTCACCCAACAAAGAAGTTATAGCTGGTGCACACATATATACCAAACTGGCAGTCATTTCCTAACTAAGGCAATGATTGTTGCTATGTTCTGCAGAAATGTCTGACTCAAACACCTGATTCTTGAAGAAATGAAACTCAAAGCCTAGTAAATAAGCCACAGAGGTCTCATAGTCACTATTTCTTTCAGTCTATAGGCTATGCTTATTACAAATAATTCAGTTTGCTATATGTTTGGGTACATACTAACAGGCACTTGTACTAACACAGTTCTGCTTTTGGTTGGTCAGCATAGTTCATCATCTCTAGCTCATAACAAAAGTATTGCTTCTAATTTCTTCTCCAGTGTACTCTAACAGCCTACTTAGACTGATTCCTTATTGAACAATTCCATATATGCATCTCTCTCTCTCTTGAAAATCCTCTAGACTTTGCATTCATAGGTTCATAGGTGTGTACTAGGCTAATGGCCCTGGGGCCTTTACAAGCCTAGCCATAGGATTACCCTGGCATCGGGCCACCCAACCTTAGTTTCCAGTGCCTCTGTCGAGTAGAGCCACTGGAGTTATCCCCAGGGTGAATTTTCTGTTTTCCATCCACTCATCAAGATTTCTCTTGAAGAGGGTCAGCGAGGTGCTCTGCTTGACATGTATGGGAAGTCTATTTCATAGCATTGGCAGTCGCTTGGCTATGAACCTGTCCCTCCAGTATGGTATGTTGATTGTGGTAATGAAATTGAGGTCTCTGGAGTGTGTGGTGCGGAGGGATTGGGATTTCTTTAGATGTAGCATTTCTAACAGAGCTGGGTTGGACATGCAGAGATCGTCTCTAAGTAGGTGATATGAGACAGATAATAGTTGGAGTTTTTTGAGTCTGTCCATATAGGACAAGTGTTTAAGGCCTAGGATCCTCTTTGTGAGGTACTTTTGTGGCCTCTCTAGTTGTTGCAGGTGTCTAGTGAGGGGCATGCCAAATGGGGCATTGTACCCGATGATTGGCCTAATGAGAGAAGAGTAGAGGGAGACAATAACCTCTTTCTTACTGGATGCAAAACCCTTAGTAATGAGATGTGTCACATAGAAGGACTTTTTGACCACAGTGGTAATGTGGTGATCAAAAGAGAGATTGCTGTCAACCTGTGTTCCCAGATCTCTTATAACGTCTTCTATGTTCAGTGGACTACGATTGATGTCGTAATTCATGGGAACTGGGTTTTTCCCAAAAGGGATGACAGCACATTTTTTGGCATTAAGCTTTAAGGCCATGGTCCTGATACCAGTCGTTGGTCTCAGTGAGGCCATTCTGTACAATGTCAACATCACTTGGGGAGTTAATAATAGCTCCCAACTTGCAATCATCTGCAAACTTTGTCAGCCAGAGTCACTTTGTGTTGGCCTGGACTTCAGAGAAGTAGATACCAAACAGGAGAGGACCCAGGACCAAACCCTGTGGGACTCCACTCGTGACTAGTTGGCAGTCTGACTTGGAATTAACTACTTTCACACTGTGGGGTTCTATCTGTGAACCAGTGTGCAACCCACCTAGTGATATAGGGGTTGATGCCTAGCTTAGTGAGTTTTTCTATGATTCCTGAGTGGGGAATGGTATCAAAGGCCTTGGCCAGATCAAGGTAGGCTGTATGAACCACCTTGTTTTCACCCCCAGCTCTGCTGACTGACTCAAAGAAGTCAACCAAGTTGAGCAGGCATGATCTACCCTTCACTAAACCAAACTGTGTGGGATCCAGAGTTTGGAGCTTCCCTATATCCTTGTTTATTAGGTCCATGATGATGCATTACATAGCTTTGCATATCAGACTCATCAGGTTAACTGGGCAATAGTTCCCAGGGTCTGTAGTCACTCCTCCTTTGTGGAGAGGGATGACTGTAGCAGTACATCATTCGGTAGGGACAAAGCCTGAGGTGAGGCTATGATTGAGCAGGGCACACAGGTGAGGTGCCAGTTCACTCTGTAGTTCATGTAGAACACAGCTAGGCATATTGTCAGGTCCCATAGAAGCTGTATTCTTGGCCTTGGACAGTGATTCAACAATCTAAACTATTATGTACAAGCACTCCACTTATACTGCCTAAATCAGGCTGCTCTCATTTTTTTTTAAATTTAATTATTTATTTATTTTTGTATTTTGTCATTTGTTGACTAGGTTAGTCCCACTAGGCTGGTAGCCTCCTTTCAGTAGAGACCTAAGGTAGTATTTATACTGTTAGGGAAATTTTGCCAGGGCATCAGGAAACTTCCCCTACTTGTCATTGTTGTGAGTGGAAACCATTTTGGAGGTATACTTCCTGTTTCCATTCCAGGGACAAAGGTAGCTTGGAGAAACAGATAGGCAGATGCAGAGAGAAGGAGATGATGGAGCAGTGAAAGAAAAGAAGGGGAAAGCAAATATCAAGACTGGAGAATGTGTGCAGGATTCTGAGGAAATGTTTCAAAGAAACCCGTTTGATGCAGCTGATTTAGCAAATGATGAATGTACACTGACAATCCTCCAGTCAGGAGGATTGCAGGATGATTTACTTAAAGAAAGGGTTGTGCATGGTGAGCCAGAAAATGAAGGAGATGTTTCCTGGGGTGACATTATGGAGAAATTACAAAAGAAGAATGCAGAGACAATCCTGAAGAATAGTGGTGAGATGGAAAAGCAACTATATGCAGGGAATGTAAAAGAAGACAAAAAGGAGAGTAGCAGAAAAGAAGGCAGAAGAAAATGAAAAACAGAAGTATGTGGTAAGAATTCAAAGTAAAGAAGACAAAGAAATAGACAGGTATGAATTGTAGGACAATTTAATATCTCCTTGAGGTGTAAAAGAACATGAGGTAAGAGCTTTTATTCTTATTAACAGACATGTTGTGACATTATATTTGAGACTGTTGTTTCAATGGACAATTTTCTTGGAGAATATGAAAAAAGAAAGACTATAACTCATGGACTTTTTATGAGATAAAATCATTCCACAGGGAAAAAAGAAGATTTGTGTACAATTTCAAACAATGGTAGAAAGATAGCCTTTGAAAGGACATTTGAAAGCTTTATATAAATAAGTACTGGACATTGCAAATGTTTATAGCAAAAGGGGTTTATAGACTGGTGCCTGGGATTATAATATTTTAAAAATAGAAAGAGAAAAAATTATGTATATATCAGCCATGACAAATGTCGAGGGGGATAAGGGTGATGTAAAATCCTGGGGGCAACACAAAACATGTTTTTTGTGAAAAAGAACGGCATTTCATAAGTAACTGTGACAAAAAAGAAAATGTTATATCTGTGGGGAAATGGGACATGATGCAAAAGAAATGTGTATTGAAACATTGTAAATGTAACAAAAACGGACATTTATGGATGGATTGCAAAAATGAAAACAGTAAGGAAAAAGAAAAAGAAAGAGAAGAAATTTTAGAAGTAATACATATAGAAAAAAATGATGAGAAAAGATTAATAAAGAGGATATAGAACACAGTATTGAAATAAGTGATAAAAAGACATAAACTGGAAGGTAGTAAAAGGGGAAAAGAATTCTATTGGTAAAAGGGTAAAAGACAGAAAAAAATAAAAGGGATAACTGCAAAAGAAAAAAAGGAAATGGTTGAAAAATACTATATATATATATAAAGCTAAAATTCGGGGCCTGGTATAACAGTTAAGGTGTTTAACTAACAAACACAAGGTACAGTCTTTGATTCTCACTTTTGGAAAGGAAATTGGTTAGGCTTACAATGACCTATTAAGAAAGCTAACCTGCTAATTAGCTATGAACTTATGAAGCCATGAATCTTAAGGAAAATGAAAAATTTAGACTGCTTTCTGTACACTTGAATAGTATTAAAAATATAGTAAGAAGAATAGGAATTTAGCAGTTGTGTAATACATGTGTTGTAGATGTAATTATATTAGAAGACAGAATTTTTACAAATGAAGAAAAAATGCAAATAGAGAAAGTATGGGGAGGAAAGATAATTAGGAATTTGAGAAATGAGAGATGTTCTAGAATAGCTGTATTCTGTAGAAATAACTGTGATTTAAGCACAAAAAGAAAATTAATTATATAAGAAACATGTTAGGAGGTATAAGATGTGGTAAGTTAAAACTTTGAGACAAAAAAATCATGGACTTCCAAGGGGTATGTATAGAACTGAAACAGATTATGTTATAGTATTAGAAGGTTTAGTTATAGGAGTTATAGGAACAAGGGAGTTAGTTGAAACATGATTTTCTGATCATCTTGCAATATGGCTAGAGATAAAAGAAAACAAGGAATATATAAAATAGGCAAAGCAATACAAAGGATAAATAAGAAAGCATGGAATAAAGAAGGAAATAGATTAGTAATGCAGTTATGGAGAGATCATATTACTATGAAAATATTTTATATAAATTGATCTGAATGGTGGATGATATTTAAGGAAAAATATTTAAAAAAATGTTTTTACAGTGACAATTTGATGTGAGAAAAGTAGTGAAAGAAAAATATAAAAGAACATATAATGATGCTTTGCAATACATGATAGTACTTTAACACACAAAAATAATTATATATGTATTGTTATATAAGCAAAAATATTTTTATAAGGAAAAAGAGAAGCATCAAGTTACTTAAGCAGATTAGTAAAAGAAAATGATAGTGTAATGAGAGAAATGAAAAATGTAAAAGGAGAAATAGAAAGAACACAGGAAAAGATTATGAATAATGTAGTACAATATGTGTAAGAAATGGTTAAAGAAAAAAGAAGGTAGTGAAAAAAACATGGAAAATATGGAAAACATGGAAAGTAAATAAGCTAACAGAAAAGAAGAGCAAATAATTGGAAAAGGATATTTCTTTAAAATGAGCTAGATAAAGTATTAGGACAACTAAATATCAATTTGACTGCAGGCCTAGATGGAATAGGGTATAAAATGTATAAAAATTTAAGGGTTTGGCAAAAAATGTTTTTTTTAATATTTTGAATGAATGATTAAATTAATGGTTAAGTAAAGATTTTATGTAGAAAATGTATGTAGTGGAATACTTAAATTCATATGGAAGAAGGACGATAGAAGATAATTCAAACAATTGGAGACCAGAAGTATTAAATAATAATGATTATAAGATCTTTATGAAAATAATTCAAAAGACATTTGAAATGAAAATGGAAAACATTATGGAAGATAGCATATGTAGTATAAAGGGGAAGGGTTTTTAATGATAGAGAAATTGTGGATGATATTATAAACAGAAAAGAAGAAGCAAAAATCATGATAGAAGATCTTAAGACATTTGACACAATTGGATATGAAATCTTATGGGAAATAATAAAAGAATTCATTATAAATGAGAAAGTTAGGAAATTATGTATGTCAGCATATAGTAATAATGAAGTAAAATTACATGTAAATGCCTGGTTAAGCCAAGTGGTACACATGAAGAGTGGTGTAAGACAGGGATGTCCAATGAGTTGTATAGTCTTTGCATTAATTATAAATGTGATAATATGTGAAATAAATCACAAAATGAAGGAGGCAGGGCATGTAATACCTGAAGGGTTAAGAATTCCAGTTCTGTTAACATATGCAGATGACATTGTAATAACTGCAAAAAACAAAAATTTGTATAAAAGAAGTAATAATTTGCACAAATTAGTGTCTAGAGATGACAGTGGTGACTTTAAATAATGAGAAAAGTAAAGGTTTAGGTGATTTAGTAAATATCTGGGGTAAACATTTATACAATGAATGAAATTTCTGTGTTAGGTATAAAATTTGGGACAAAAATGTAAGAAGAATTCAATGGGGAAAAACAATAGAATGAATAAAGCAAACATCTTTTCTGGAGAACATATAAATTATCATTCAGAAAAAGGCTTATTTGGTAATTTTCATACTAATGGGAAAAAACAGGATACTTATCAAGTGTATTTATGTTGCCAACAGCATTTGAAAAGGAATTATTATAGATATTTTTTTTCATTTATATGGGGTTCTAGATTAAACCCAGTAAAAAGAGGAGTTTTGTATCTAAATAAAGAAGAAGGAAGTTTAGTGTTAATTAACCTAGTGGTACACACTGCTTAATTTGTACAAAGTGTTAAAGTAGACAAATTAATAAGATGAGAGATTAGCAGTAAAACTGTACAAATATAAGTATGATAAATTTTGGGGCAATGTAAAAAAAGAGTAAAGGAGAAAAGCAGTGTATAAATGAAGAAATAAAATAATACCAAGAAAATATTTTTGTAGAAAATAAAAATTGATGATACAGAAAAAGATAGAAAAGTATGGTATATGAATGTAATGCTAAAGCATTACTATGTAAAACCATGGAAAAATCTAACAGATGAAAAAATTAAAGCTGCAAAAATAAAATGCAAATGGTGTAATCAGAAAGTAGAATGTCAAGATTTTTGCGGAGACTGGTAATAGATAAATTGCCAGTAAAAGGAAATATACCATAGAAGAAGGAAATTGTTTGAACATGTTTACATTGTCAAGAAAAAAAAAACTACGGAGCATATGTTTTTGAAATGCAAAAGAGGAAAAAGTTATGGGGTAAACTATGTAAAGAAGATTTTTTAAAGAAAAGATATGGATAAAATAAATATGGATATGATTAAATATGGATATTACAAGAATAGAAGTAAAGAATATGTTAAAAGAGTAGATAAAACATTATTTTATATTATATTATATGGGTTATATGGAATGAATGAATAAATAAAATTATGTTTAATGGTATATCGATTTTAGCAACAATATTATGTAAAATCAGATGATGGTTTTGGATTAAGGAGTTTGGTCTAATAGGGATGAACATTTAGCATGATTGTAAAGGAAATTGTGAATATATGTAAACAGATTTATATATATATATATATATATATATATATATATATATATATATATACACACACACATATTTATATATATATATATATATATATATATATATATATATATATATACACACATATATGTATATATATATATATATATATATATATAGATATATATATATATACACACACACACACACACACACACATATATATATATATATATATATATATATATATATATATATATATATATATATATATATTTTATTTTATATATATTAATATATATATATGTATATATATATATAATTTTATTTTATTTATCATTTGTTGACCGGGAAAGTCCGACTAGGTTCCACAGAGCCTGTTTTCAGTGGAGGCCCGGGGAGAAATGCCCCAGATGCATGTCTTTGGAATGTGGGAGGAAACCGGAGTACCCGGAGGAAACCCACGCGAACACAGGGAGAACATGCAAACTAAATAAATAAAATAAAATAAAAATAAATATATATATATATATATATATATATATATATATATATATGTACGCACATAGATAGATAGATAGATACAGTGGATATAAAAAATGTAAAATGCCAGGGTTTTTTTATATAAAAAAATTAGACCACAATAAATCATTTCAAAACTTTTACCACCTTTAATGTGATAAAAAAAGGAGACCACAATAAATCATTTCAAAACTTTTCTCACCTTTAATGTGACCTATAACCTGTACAATTCAATTGAAAAACAAACAAATCTGTTAGGGGGAAAATATAAAAACTAAAAAATATACAATATGCTAGTTGCATAAGTGTGTACACCCTTAAACTAATACTTTGTTGAGGCACATTTTGATTTAATTACAGTATTCAGTCTTCTTGGGTAGGAGTCTATCAGCAATATTTGCCCACTCTTCTTGCATAAGTGCTCCAAATCTGTCAGATTGTGAGGGAATCTCTTGTCCACAGCCTTCTTCAGGTCATCCCACAGATTTTCTTTTGGATTTAGATATGGTCTCTGGCTGGGCTATTCCAATACTTTATTTTTTTCTGGTGAAGCCATTCTTTTATTGATTTGTATGCATGCTTGGGGTCACTGCCATATTGAAAGGTGAAATTCCTCTTCATCTTCAGCTATCTAGCAGTCGCCTGAAGGTTTGGGGCCAAAGGTGACTGGTATTTGGAACTGTTCATAACTCCCTCTACCTTGACTAAAGCCACAGTTCCAGCAGAAGAAAAGCAACCCCAAAGCATGAGACTGCCACCACTATGCTTCATCGTGGGGATGGTGTTCTTCTGGTGATGCAAAGTGCTGTTTTTGCGCCAAATGTATATTTTTTTCCCTTAATAGATTTATTTGTTTTTCAATTGAATTGTACAAGTTATAGGTCACATTAAAGGTGGGAAAGGTTTTGAAATGATTTATTGTGGTCTAATTTTTTTATATCACAAAAAACTGGCATGTTAACAGGGGTGTGTACACTTTTTATATCCACTGTATATATGTAAATATTTCATATACAAATAAAGGTCCCCCACTTTTTTCAATAGGTGTCATTGGATCCTTTATATGCACTTGAGCTATCACCAACACAAGCAAATGGGGCATCAGTTTAATGTTTCATCTGAAGGACAGCATACTCAGGGGTGCAGGATCCCACTTATGCTATACTGCAGTGTCACTAATTCAGCTGCCTGGTTTGGGAAGAGAAGCCACAGCCTTCTGCACCAAAGGCAATTTTACTACCTGTTGCTCCACTGATATTGGACAATTAGTTATTAAGGAGATCCACCCCTATTTGGGCCTGTCCTCCACTAGAAAATAGTTTATATCTCCTTTCACTGTCCTAACTCCCCACAATAAAATACCACTCTAGCTGTAGTGTATACAACAGCTCAGACATCTCTTTGCTTTACAGTTCCTGTCACCATGTTACTATACAAGTATGTGTCATAAATTAAGGAACACATTTCATGATGAATGGCCACAAAACTGAGTTCCCTAATCTTAACTCATTTATGCCAACAGTGTTTTTCATAAGGTGGCCTAAATCATGAGTGCAGCACTATTTGTGGGAGATTACCTGGGTGCACTGAAGCCAATAGTACTTGAAAGGCTGACCACACAGTGTAACTTAACTGTGGAACTGAATTTTTGGTATTCAGTGCCACAGTTACGTATACTGAATGTGAAAAAATTACTTCAAGACAAAAAAGAAATGCAGAATGCTGCCTAAAGTGCCAGATATGTGTCACGTGACAGTCACATATTCTATTTAGCCATATTTTTCCTTTTTTGCTTCAACCATTGTTTCCTATTCATGTCAATGGAATGTGGTAAGTACATTGTTTGCAATTGTTTTCAGTGGAATACAAATGTACAAAGCCAGGAATCAAAAGCAATCCCAGCTGTGACAAGTAAGACTCCAGTAAAAAGGATCGTTTTGTACAATCACAGAAACCAGAATTCAACGGAACATTAGCCAAAATGAGGAAAGACTTCATTTTCTGTCTCTGTATTGTTATTACTGCAATTACCATCAAGCACTTTGCTATAGCAATTACTGCCCGAGGCTCATGCATCTTGTTGGCACAGGCACCCCAATGCTCTCGGTGAGACACATACACACATTTGAAGGTAACCATTTGAAATGTTGGTAACCATTTTAGTGATTCCCAGAATTCTGAGACTGAATAGCCAAAAAAAATGACTTAAATATATTAAGTCAGAGATGGCCATTTCTCAGAATATAACACTGGGGGTGTGGGGAGCTTGCACCTCTGCAAAAAAGGAGTTAAAAGATGAGGAGTGATATTTGCTATTCAATCTTTTCCTGAATTTTGGGGGGATTTTTTCTGTATATCAGCACTCAGTGTTAAGAGTCCTGACATTTCAAAAGGGAGCCTAATCAAACACAAACAAACACACACTCGCATACACACATGGAATCATAGGATGTTACTAGGCTATTGACCTGAAGGTCATTTCAAGCCTATCTGTTTCATCCCAATATAATACCACAGATACTCTAGTCAGTACCCACAACTGTATTTAGTAATGACTGCACACACACACTCACACATACATACACACATGCACACACACACACAAACACACACATCCCCATAACTCTCAAATGACCACTTTACAAAAAGGCTATGATTTCCCATTATAATCTCCATGTCCCTAAAAATGCTAGACATTTGAGTTTCATACATCTGATTTAGCATTTGCAGCTTCTTGCTGCATAATAAGTTGTCCTATTACTTTTTAAGTGCAGTGAAGTAATATTTAAAAAGTATCCCTGTTGTCTAGTGTTACCCCCTATTACACTCAGTGCAAGCCCAGTTCAGATGTCATGTGGGGGGCTATAATAACATCCCCCACCCCGATCTCACAAATAAAAACTGCAAGGTCAAATTACCTCAGACAAGAGTAAATGCAGTTATTCCTACTTTCCTTTGTGTAGCCTTGAAGATATAATGCAAGTCTGGGGGGAGGTATAATGTGTGAAGTCTCCTACACGGGGTTTTCCACTTACACAAATGATGTTTTAAAATGTGCAATTTCATTCTCATGGTGCATTTGACATTCTCATCCATTTGTAGGCTCAGATTAACATTTCACATTTCAGTAATTTCAGATTCATAAGGTTCAAGATATGGAATCAATGTAAATATAGTGTTTTGGAAAAGTTTCTTTCCCATGCTGCATTCGTCATGCTAATTGTTTTTGTAGGCTGGGATTGGTATTTTTCCACTTCAGTAGTTTCAGATTCATAAGGTCCAAGTAGAACCACATAAATATATATATGAGAAAACCGCTGTGATAAATAATCAGTGCAGAAGTGTCTCCACTCAGTCCTATTCCAGTTGTATCGTAGCAGAGTTTACTTTTCATTGGCCTGTACACTCTTATCTGCTTTAAACTAGTCATATATGCATGTACCATCATTCTGCTGTGCTGGGCTTTGACATGAACAACTTGCCTTGACTTCTACAACTGGTTTTTATTATAGGAACAGTAAAACGACATTTGAGCATTGATGCACTCAATAAAGCATGTCTGTAGAAGTTATGGCACAATGCTGGACTGCATAAAAGTGCTCTTCATAATACCTGCTCCTTTCCTCCTATCCCTATGCCATTGTTTGCATTAATTGCATGGTTTCATTACCCCATTATATAACATACATCTCCCCACTTCTTCTTAGGTACGCCATGGTTCACCAACTCCTAAACCATCACAAAACATAAGCCACCTGCAACCTACTGAAGAACCACTGGTCAGCAATTTATCTGTGCCCTTTAGTGCTTTTTTAGGTAACGTTAGTCTACTCAGACTGAAAAACTAGTAAATATAAATTCCAGTTTGACTATTATCAAAGTAGAATCCTAAATAAGAAAATGTCCTCTCTTAAGCCCTTCCTAACTCTGGAAAATGTAGATATTTGTGTTATTACTGAAAACTGGTTTTTGAACAGAGGTAACATTCCCTCAACACCTGGCATCTCAGACTATGACTCATTTAAGCTCATACATGTGGACAGCAGTAATGTTAGTGGTAGCCTCTCTGTCTTTATCTGAAACTCCTTCAGTTCTAGACTAACTGACTAGGACAACATTGAACTTCTTCATAACCAAATATCAGTAAACAAGACCATATTCCACAGCCTGGCCAAGTACAGAACCCAGTCCACTGACACCCAAAAATCATGAAACATATCTTAATAAAGTACAGTCCCTCTACATTATCCTAAATGCCATATTTCTAGGGGACTTTAACTACTTTACCATAAAATGACACACTGACAACTCTACAAATAAATATGCACAATGTTTCCTTGATTTTATCATTGCAAACTGTTTTGATAAGTTTTGATAGCATCCTTCTACTACAGGCACAACATACTTCATTTTGTCCTTACAAACAATACCTCTTCTACCTCTAACCCATTGTTAAACAATGAGGGGTCAAATCTGATCACCAAATGTTGTTATTCACCATGCAATCCCAATGCAGGCCAACAATTAACCAAAACATCTTTAAAGACTTCTACAAGGCAGTCTCCTAGCCCTTAATGAGGGAATGAGATAATTAACAGTTCCTAACCCAGTGATGATCCTGCAGCAAATACCACAGCATATATCCAAAGTCTTTTACTCCCATTTCAACTTGTGCTTAAAGGGTCACACCCTATTCACTACTATGGTAGAACTCAACTATGACGAAAGTCTACAACAGAAAAAAAGCTCATAGTTCCTAAAATAGAAAAAAAATCAGTGTGTTCAAATCAACCTGAAAAGGTTTAACAAAACACTCACAAGATCAGATTCTGTAGTTTATTATGAATAAAAATCCCTACAGCAGTTAAAGATAACCACAAGGAATTCTTCAATTTTGTAAAGGACTTCAGAAATACTACCTGGCACTGCACCAAGTTTATTTCTAATGGTATCACCAGCTCAGTATTGCTGACATCCTTATAAATAAATTAATTTCCAACATTTTTCCTCTGTCACCACCAAACTTACAAATACAAAGTGTCTAGTACAGACCTCCCCCACCCTGAAAATTACCCCTAAAGAGGTAGGAAAAGTATGTGCCAAGACCACAAATACTAGCCCTGCATGTCCAGATAGCATATGGGTTGTTTTCTGGACAATGTGAAATAACCCTGTCAGATCTCCTCTTCCTCCTTAAACTATTCAGTCAGTGCCTTTCCATTCGGTACACACCAGAAGCCTGGAGAGCAGCTGCAATGGTTCCTCCATAAAAGAAGGTCCCACTATGGACACTTACAATTATAGACTTATCTGGCTCACTAGCATCCTATGGAGATCGATGGAACTTATCAATCATCTCATAAACAGGAACACACCAAATCCACTGGATACACCACACAGAGGAATCCACAATGTAGAAAACTTCTTTAATGAAGAACTGGAACACACAAGCGCTTTCGCAAAGTAACACTATGCTTCTTCAGGTGTAATAAAACATGAAATTGAGCAGCCTTTTATACAAAAGCTCTTGGCGCTCAGAACTGGCTAATCAGAACACTAATTGAATAATTATAGCATTCATGCTAAGCTAGTTTAAAGAGGTATCATTAACAAATTCAAAGATGTTAAACATAGACAAAAAAAGAGAATAAAAAACATATGAAAAAGCATGAATAAAAACAGTTAGCATAAAATGCGCCAAAATGCCTTAAAACAATTATGTCGTCACACCAAAAAACAGCAGCTTCTGGCGTAAGCTGACAGTGCAAGCCTGCTGAAAACTCAGAATTGCTTATAAAACAAAGCAGCAAGTGTCAGTGATCAAATACATAATATGGTCCACATTTCAAAAAGTTCACAAAATATGAGCAAAAGAACCACGAATACATTAATAAAATCATCTCATAAACAGAGACACAGGGAACTTTCGATTCCTAGACTCAAACCAATTTGGATTTATAAAAGGTAGATTATACCTAATGAATGTATTTAATTTCATTGAAAGATCCACTAAAGTAATGCATAAGAGTAATTCTGTACTTACAGCTTACCTCAGTTTTGGTAAGGCTTTTGTTTGACACTATTTCCACTCTGACATCATTGACAGACTGGGTACATTTAATATAAATCCTTATGTAACCCACTGGATTGCCAACTGACTTGCAGGTAGACATCATTCTATTAGAATTAATATTACAATATTCCCTAAGAAACTTGTCAGCATCAGTTCCCCTCAGAGCTCTGTTTTGGGACCACTTCCATTTAGCATCTATTTCCCTGATGCCAGTTATGACATTGATGGCCCCTGACTAACCAAGTTCACAAATGACTGCAAGCTTGGACCTATCATCAACTCTTCTAAAGACACTCAGATCCTCCAAGTAGGCCTATCTCAGACAAATGTGTGGTGTTGGGTTCAAAGTCTAAAGCTGAGAGACAAGTAATGCTCCATCATTCACTTTGGGAGAAAAGCACTTACATATAACAACTATTTCAAATCTTGGGACCCACTTTACTGAGTCCCAAAACATGGAAACCGAAAAGACAAAAAGAATAACTATTTTGCGTATATATATATATATATATATATATATATATGAAGATTGCTATTCCCTTTTCCCTTTTCACAGAGGTACAGTGATCTTGGAATTGGTATATGTAAGTTTGGAGGGTATGGGAGTGCCTGCCCTCCACACTAGGGGTATCATGGGGCTAGTCCCTTTGCAAAAAACAAGTTTAAAGGATTAGATTAAAAGTTGTAATATAATGTTCAATAGTTGTTCTTCCCCTGTATTTTAAGTTTTTTTTTTTTTTTGATATCTTGGGACATGGCAATGCAAGTCTTAAGATTTCAAAAGGGAGCCCTCTCACACATTTACCATATAAATGGATACTATTATTAAAGATCTTCATGGATAATTAACTGTCCTTTAATCAGCACATATCCTCTGTTAATAAGAAAGCTTTCTACCTCCTCCAACTAATTACTAATGGTATTCTGCTCCAGGTCAAAAGAGGGCGCAATTCCACACTGTTCATCTCTCATAAGGCCTATACTAGAATATAGTGTGCCTTTGGTATGTATCTGCTCAAACACCTAACTTAACTTGAAAAAGTCCACCATTTCCACACTAAATAAATCTTGTGTGTGAGCTCCCTTAGTTTCTGAGCTTACCTAAAAACCCTGTCTCTCTTATCTGTCTCCTACAGACTCCTAAGGGATGATCTATGCCTGGCCTACAGTGCTGTAAATTTTATTTTATTTTCGCATTTGTTTACCATTTGTCACAGCTGATTATGTGCAGGTACTTCTCTGCTTAATCAACTAAGTATGCATAACACTAGTAGAAGCACACATACGAGATCAAAGGACCTAGATCCATACTGCAAAATAAACAAGATTTTTTGGCATGACAGGTATGTCTCCCAAAGAATTTCTCAGCTCTGAAACAATCATTTCCTGAAAATCTTACCCCTCACTATCTTTAAATCTAGAAAACATGGATGAGAAACTGCAAATTTAGCTCCAGAATAGCCTCAACCCAATTCCTTGGGGACATGGGGAATAATACACTGGATGTACCAGCAATTGGATTTCAGTGGATAAACTTAGAAAGGTTTAACCGGGTAATTGCCTAGTAACAACCTGTGAACCTATATGCTCATGTTTTTGTTAGCAAATCAATTTATTCAGTAATGTGTAACACAATATCTTAAATTCTTCACTAGTAAATACATCATTACCGTTCTACTGAGTAAAGTGTTTTTCAGCAAGCAGATTATACTGGCTCTGTCTCTCTGCAATTAATCTTTTTAATCCTTGACTATACACCCATAAACATATATTATCCTTTCCATAACATTTTCCAAAAATAAACCTATGAGGAAGATTATTAATACTTAGACTTATCAAAATAGTTAAGTATCCAGAATGAACAACGTTCTTTTTTTCCAAGTATTACTAACATGCTGCCTGGCCTGTTACTATACAATACGGTTTAGCCCCTTTTATTTCTTTAACAATCTAACATACTATTCCTTTACAAAGTTTCTTCTACTGCTAACTGAATTGTGATTACTTTTAATACTGCATACTATAATGGCTGAATGCATTGCATAGTGAAAGCTTCTATTCATGATTGCAGAATTATAACTTCCTGAAATAATGCTGATGTATTAGGTGGACTGATATTTGATGAATTAAAACTAATAAGAAGCTGTATTCAAGCCATTTTAGTGCATCTAGAATGTAATTGACTTCACAATATTATATGTGCAGCTCTTAGTAGCACAGTGCAATATGAAAGTCTACAGCACAGTTCACATTAGAAAGCTAATGCCATATAGGCAATGTAGTGTGAAACTGTGGAGCCCTGACTGTGGTACAGGAGAATCAGGTCCTATGAGGGGATCCCAGTCCTTGAGGAGTTACCCCTGAAGGGGAAGGGAATGAATGGTATCTTCCTGACTTGCCTTTTGTGTGGGAAAGGAAAGATATTTTGAGGAAGGACTATGGCCAACATTGGTGTAACAATAGGTAACACATTGGCAAGCAACTTTCAACCTTCCATTTCCAGATTGTGGAATATTACCTCATCATGTGGAAAAAGTAGGCAAAATGTGGATCACTACCTCATAATGTGGAACAAGTTGGTGAACTGTGGAACACTCACTAAAACTTATTAACAGCTTTAACTAAGAAGCTCACTGGATGGTTAAAATGTGTTTCTTTACTCTTATAAGATGCTCATTTAATTACTTAATATGATACAGTATTATGTATCATGGATATCTCTTAATAAAATTCTTAGCACTGAAGGTATGGAAGACCTTTTCAATGTGAAAAACAAGGAAATTTTAAGACTCAAAATGAGGAACATTCCTCATAATGAGGTAGACTTGACAGGTATACATTGTCTGTAGTCATAGCTCTTCAGAGACATAACAGCATACTGGACATGCGGCAAGACAAAGGACAGGGACATTAAACCAAAATGTCCAAACCAGACAGCTTGCTTCTACCCAACTGCCACCCCAGCTGACAATGTGGCATCAACCAGTCAATGGGGTGTGGTGAACAGGTCAAAGAGTGAGGAGGGAGCTGTATTGTCAAGGACAGAGAGAGGACCAGAAAACCTGAATTAAAAAAGAAAAAAACATAAGAAATATGATGTCATGAAACTGAATTAAATAGCAACTAAACAAAACAGAATGTTATAGGTGTTTTGGTAGTTGGACTGGGGGGGAATCTAGCCTTACTGGACCATCCATACCTCCTACTAAAATATTCTTAGATTTGTGTTATGCATGATTGAAATTAGCAATATCCTTAGCTTCATACAAAATAAGTGCAGCACTCATCATTGAGGTGACAGGACTTAAGAGTGAAAATATCTACGTATGTTAGTCAAGGATATAGTCCTGCTCATAATGTAATAAATGATTGAATGTTGCATCCTGTTGCAAAAATATATACTATATATTCTTTTATTTCCACTTGTCCTTTTATAAAAACATATATTACATATTTCTTAATTTCCATCTTAATGTGTTTAAATGTTCAGTGACATAATATCAGTGCATTCTAAACATCTGACTTATTTATAATGCATTTAACTTCATGTTTTAACAAAAGCAGTAGAATTTCAGTGTATAAAGCTTAGCAAGCATTTATAAAGTGAAGGCATTTGTACCTACCTTCCCTGTTTATATACGGGTCTTTCCGTACACTGTCTGCTCACTGTACTCCCGAAAACTTGTGTACTTTAAAAGAACTTACGCTGTAAATAAAGAATAATGACATGTCAATAAAACAAATATCCAAAGAGTATGTTTTGGTACATGCGTTAATGTGGGATTTACCTTTATGTTGTTTAACATTCAGTCATTTAAAATGTTCTCAGAAGCAGCAGAACTATTAAAGGTAACAGCATATTTTATTTCACACATATCTGATCCACCTGATTAACTCACTTATCTCAAACTGTAATTCTCCTTACCACACAATTACTCATCTAAACCCACTACTCATAATATAGTCCTTTACTACGACCATAATTTCATGACTTCTACTCTTCCTGCTTTAACTATATTCTCTCTTTTCTATTTCACTTATGTAGCTGTACACATATTTTGTTTTTCTATGGTTACTCATAAGTGTAAACCTATGTTATTTGTATACTGTACACTGTTTTATTACATTATGATGTAACCCAGGCTGTAACTGTAATCGGTCATTAATCAGTACTCTACCCAGGGAAACACATTTATATAAATAAGTACAACAGCTATAAATATGTCAATCGTTCCAATATAATTTTGTTTATAAACAAAGAAGGTATACTATCTGTACAAAGAGTTCTATTTATTTTAGCATAAGAAATGCTTACCTCTGACCATCTACATGCCATTTTTGAGTTGTTGTTCTGATCCTTTGATACTGATGCATTAATCTATTTATTGATCCATTGTTATCATAGATTTATATAATAACAAATGACTGTGTTCACAAGTGGTACTGCGGCTCAGAGACTGTAAGCTCTGGCTATGTTATAGATTACTTAGATTCAGGTACTGGTGCAGATACCGCAGAAAGAGGACAGAGGTTGGAGGGAGCAAATTATTACCACTGGTTTGGCCATCAAGGGGTAGGTTTCAGCTTTGTTAATTTACAAAAGTAAGGCCAAAACGTATGCTCCATATGTAAGGGATCTCAGTAACATGAGTCCAGCATGAGTCTTGTTAAGGAGCTCCCACAAATACTTCTAGTCCAGTATGAGAGGTATGTACCCCTCCTGCCTGTCAGGCTACAGAAGAATGAGTGAATGAATGAGATCTCATAACCTCCTATAGGATGATGGTTTTGTCCAGGATGCAGTTAAAAGTCTTTCTTAATCTTTTTCCATGAAGCTGCACAAAGCAGAAAACCTAAAAACAGCGTACTGCTCAAGTGTGAACCCATTGTGAAGCTCAAACAAATATGATACAAGCAGTTTTGAATTGTGCAACAGCACGTAACAGTACAAACCATTAACCTAGTGTTGTTTTATTAACTTGAAGTAGAAAGGAAAACATTGACCCTTTTCCCAGGATCCTCTACATTCCTTGCACTTGCCACTGCCACTGAACCAAGAAGGAGTCTGTGAACAGGTAGGTAACTGGATTCCCCAACTACAACTGTTTCTCCTTTCAATTAAGAACCCTCAACAATGATGATTTTAAATACACAAGCATCCAAAGAAAGCAGTACATGAATATTGTGCCTCTAGAACACTATATATTGATCAAAGCAATACCCTGACTGACTTCAAAGTTAATAACTAGATGGGCAGTTATAAATTCATTCCAGAATATACTAGGTAGTCTTTCTAGATTATCCTAGGTAGTCTTTCTAGTCATTGTAAATAAAGGGTTATTTGGCTAAGCTCTTAATCATCATAGAGACTGCTTGTCTGGTATCAATATTAATTTAAAGGGGCTTTGTTAAAGTTAGGACAAGTTTGGATCATCTGCACTCCTTGACCAGGATGTGGAACAAAACATTTATAAAATGTTATTCAGGTTATGTAAACTGAATTGAAAATATTAACTCCACAATGCAATTGCTTTATTCCACAGATGTAAAAAGATACAGAAAAGAGAATAAGAACTGTATAAATAGAATATGTGAGAGTCTGAGTTTTGTGATGCATGAACCATCTAGTTTATGCTGTTTGTGCATTTGCTGTTTCAGAGTAGTCCCTTCAGGCTTTATGCAGGCCCACAATGGGGGAGGGGGTCTCTTTAAGGGTTCCTATCAGCATTTTGAATGTTGAAAATGACAAAGTTAATATAATCGAACTGAACTGTTCGAAATCTCTGAAGAGCAAACTGAGGGAACATTGATTTCTTTCCCAGGGAAAGAAATCGATGGGCCATCATCAGAGTTTGCTATTTCCTCCACTATTTCCTCCACTGTGGTGCAGTCTCAGAGTTGGTATATTTAAGTAGGGGGGTGTGGGGGGGCATAGCCCCCCACATTGGGGGGTGCGGGGGTCAACGCCCCCCCACTTCTGTCAGTGCTTAAAGTATTGACATTTTTTTGTTTTTTGCAAGGAACACCGATTTCTTTTCCTGGGAAAGAAATCGATGTTCTGTCAGTTCGCTCTTTTAAGATTTCGAACATTTAAGTTAGATTAAATTGCATTTGATGTTTTCAGCATTCGATATGCTAATATAGACCGCTCTTTAATTGTAAATAGCACCTAATACTTTATGTAGACCAAAGAATAAGCAGACAAGCCTATCACACCTGGGACACCCCAGGATATCATGCAGTAGAGTGCTTGTTATAGAATCTTGAATTTCTTCCTTCCCCATATGACCCACATTGCCAGTACATGTATCTTCCTCATCCACAAAGATAACCCTATCACCAGTCTAGGCAGTTATAGGCCCATTAGTGTCACATATCATATATGTAATGCTATTGGTACATGGAGTAATAAGTAGAAGAGTTTTGGACGGAACACCACATTCAAGGTATTTATCTATCTGAAAAGAGACAGAAGCTGCATCTTTTATTGGTGCACCAGTATGAATGAACCATCCCAAAAAGATTTAAATTTAAATCCTGCAATTTGTTTACTGAGGGGTCAGTAAAGATATTTGGGTGTTTGGGGGGCTTGCAACAGCAATTATAAGGGGAAGGAGGAAATAATACTCTTCAAGTTGTCAGTTTTGAATTGCATCTCTGACTTACTTTGGTTCACCTTAAGGCCTCAAAATTGTCCACACCAAATAAACACCTGACAAAGTGAAGGAATATCCTTCTCAGGAGCCTCAGGTAAAATGAAACAGATATCTGCAAACAGGAACATGTGAAGTTCAAATCCAGTGGTGCTCTATTCCCATCTTATTTACCAGTTACTTAATATAACAGGTTAGGATTTCTATGGCAAACAGAAAAATAAAATGGAGACAGTAATCATCCTTGCTTTGTACCCATAAGTAAGTAAAAGAGGGATAAGATGGTAGGTTTGGTCAAAAAAAGGGTCAAATTAGGAAATGTAAAGAGTCTAAACAGCTCTTCTTGGAATGGAGTCCAAAGCAATGTAAACTTTTCCTCAAATAAGACCACTTACTAGAACCAAACGTATTTTCACAATTACTGAAAAGAGCTACTGAAGGAGAATAATAAAGGTTTTAGGCCTACATGTAGGTGATCAAGGACTGCAAATGATCCAAACATGTGTAACTCTCATATTCATGGATTAGCTGCAGTAAAAAAGACTGCAGCCTTGTAGCTATGAGTCTGCCACAGACTTTTGCCTCATTGTTAATGATGGATATCGGTGAGTCACTTCCAACTTTATAGGTTTTACTCAGCTTGTCCAGAACTATCATTCTTGATTCACTAGAAGATGTAGGGTCTGTCATTATTTAAATATATGCTAAAACAGGTACATATATATGGTATTACATCCTCTTCCTGCACTTTATATCAGCTTGCTGAGAGGTAGAGAAGCCCAAGGGTTTCCCACAGGTCAACAAATGTAAGGATCTATTTTTTCTATTCTAGCCTGAAATCAACCTCTAATGTAAAATACCTCCTGGAATGAGAGGGAGGTTCAAACCCTTTAAAAATGGATCTAAGTCTGTGTTCTCAGCCTGTATGTCGGTATAGTATTAACATGAATAATAGTCTTAAAAGGTGTTACTAACATCCTATGAGCTGGTGAACAGCTCCCCCCAGATGTGCTGTATGACTGCAGTGTTGTATTTATTTTACCTACACTTTAACTAGCATGCCATCTATTTTCCCAGCTGACTCCCAAGGGCCCTGACCTGAACAGCAGTATGCTTCATCAGTGGCCTCATACAGCCTTGGTTTAATATCTGTATGCATTTCTCTAGAGATGCTTGAACAGAGTTCCAGTAATTTACTATTTTTATCATGCCTTTAGCATATTAACATCTTTGCAGTATTACTCAATTCCCAACTCTCCCGCCATGTAGTTCTCTGCACGCAATCAAGCAGATTACACTCAGAAACTGTGCCTGCTTCAATTTTTAGCACTCCCACTGTGTCCTCATGTCATTTACCGATATTATTACCCACTCATAGTCTGAGAATGGCATACCTCTCAACTTGTTAGTGCAGAAAACCTGGACAAAGCCAAAAATAATGGGGGACAAAGGTCCAAAAATAGGGACAATTTTAAATACTGCTCTTGTAAACTTACAAGGTTGATAGGATAACAGCTTTTGCATCAGCATGCATTTTCTGAAGGCTTTGAAGCCTGAAACTCAATCTTCTGTCATTATGTAGTGACTTTTTAGTGATTTTCCAGAAAACTTCAAATTTTATGAGGAACAGACTAAAAATATGAGGCCAAAATCTGGACATTCTGGAAAATCTGAACAGTTGAGAAGTACGGAAAATGGTCAGGTTAAAACCCATATCTATTCAACATAACACATTAGCATAGATGAAATTTCCCATAAGTCTAACCCGCCTCCCCTGATGGCATGTTAAATGCATGGTAAATGCAAGCTTCCTTCAGCCATGCAGCCAATGCTAGCTTAATATCTGATATAATAGTCTTTCGGATTTTATACATTTCAGTGCAGGATAACAACCAGTCTAAAACACATCATAATGTGATATTAAAATTGTGACCTGCTATATTGTCCATATTAAATGGCTTTTAATCAGGAAATACTCAGAAATAATTATGGAGAATCCACATTTGGCCATAAATTGCACGTTTTATATATTGCCCATTATTGGAATTTATATTGCCTAATATCCACCTGCCAGAATTACCCTTCTCGGTTCTGTTTTCCAATGCACACACTAATAAAAATAGCTTGCTCTTTTTTCAAGGAACATGCTTGGCTATATTCTACAGGTCATTATGCAGATCTTTAGGCAGCAAAAAGATTTGTTTACAGCTTTACTTTTTGGTGAACAATAATATCAACCTAGTGAGAAACAGAAAAACAATGAAAATCAATTATTTTCACTTCAGAATTTAGACCTCTAACATCAGCTGTAAGAGCATTAAATTGTATCATACATTGAGTTGCTAATTATTAACTCCATGGCAATGAACTAAGATCTAGCATAATGTTTTTTAGATTATTAAATAGAAAATTAACTGAAACAATCAGAGTACACACCAACTATAATGCATACCTTTGGCTATGTAGACACCGACAAAAACAGCACAAGAACAGCACACAATGCACATGTTACTAGCACTTACTTAACTCTGGATGCAATCAGGTCAACAAAACAAAGCACTCAGTACATGCCCAAGTAACTTAGAAGTCTTCACCTTCTGCTTGCCTTTACACTATTTAACTTATTAATTTAACAATGTTCACATTACCAGATTTCTTATAGGGTTTCTCTGAAAAGGAACCATGCACAGGGTTAGCTATTCTACAACCTAGAGAGTTGGAATTCAGGTTGACATATTGAGAAATTTCACCATCTCACTGAATCTCCATGCCCTTCACAGTTTCTATCTCATTTAATTTGGCATTTTTGTTAGAAACTGGCACTACAAGCAGCTTCCTAGTTGTAAATTTATGCAATAATTTCTCTGGGCTGCAGGTATTATCAAACTAGATGTAAGAAGCGATATATTTATTCCCTTCTTCTATGTTTGTAAGTCCAGGCAAAGCTGCAAACTTTCCCAACATACATGCAGCCCCAATCTCTCTGCAGGACTAGTACCCAAAGTTGCCAGAGACTCTTCCATATGGATACTGGAACATGTTGCAGAGAGAACTTAGGGAACTGGAAAACCACTTCTGGAGTTGATAAATGCTTCCATTGTAGTTCCCAAATTATTACCAGTATTGCAGGACATCAAAAATAAGAAGGAAGTTAAAAGCAAATAAAAAAAAAAAATCAAAGAATTGAGGTCTGATAACCGAGCTTCCTTACTTTGCAAAGGTCTTGCTGCATTGTATGACTGTAGAAAAAGTCCTGGCATAATTAATTTTTATGTCCCAACAACTGAAATACCTTCTCCTCTCCATTCACAAACAAGAACAACTCATTGCGTCTGTAATCCAGTAGTCTGAAAATAATCTATATAGAATGCTGTGATGAACATGGAAGAGGTTTTATTGAGTGGTGCACCCTCTTGACGAGTACCCTGCATGGTAGATACAAAGCAGCTTGCAGAGATTTTTGTAAGAACTGTGCAGTATTCACTTACCTGGTGTCCTCTTCTAATCCAGCCAGCCACAAGTTATTCCATCTCAGATGAGACTAAATTTCCTGGACTGCAACAAAATTATTTGTGCATGGAGATCCAAGACCATGTATTTTTTTATCTTGTAGGTGGGTGGCATGAAGCAAGGCTGAAATTTTTAAAAATGATGTCTTGGTTACCCATACTTGGCTGTCCTCTTTAATTTGCTCAGGTGGCGTCTTTAACCCTTGCTGTATCAGTGAATACTTTGTTTAGTAAAATAAGTAGTTCTCCAACCTACTATCCAGACTGTGAATACAGCATCTAAGTTATTAACTTAACTGGTTCAGTTGCATGTGCTGCTACCTCTTCTTGGATTCATGGACAACCAGGTTTGGTTGTCTACCTGAGATCTTCAACACTGTCTTTGGACATTAAGAATGAAAGAGCCCTCTTATATAGCAAGTCCATGAATTCATTTAGTGTGCATGAGTGCTTGGAGTGAGCAAGTCTCTTGGCCATGTTACTGCTGGTCAGCTCCATCCCTCCCCCATTAACAGATATTTTTTTCAGTAACAGATTGACAATCTTCCACCTACAAGCAAGGGGAAAGTCAGCATTTATAAAAAAGGACTGTACACAAACGTGGTAATATTCCCGATCAAGGAGTTCAAGTTCAACTTTATTAAATTGCCAGAAATCTAGGCACTGTACAAATACAATAATTATAAATAAAAAATGAAATACAACAAAAATATAAATTAAGGCTGAAAGAAGAATAAATTAAAATTACAAGTTAAAAGACAAGTGCAACAAACCCTGAAGAATTACCACATTTACTTTTCTCTTAAAATGTGGACACTAACTCCTCTCCAAGAAATGAGATTTCATTTCCTTCTTGTTCAAAGGGCTGCTTATAGTCAGCTGGATTGATTCAGAACTCATTTCACAGATGCAGACATGGGCATTCACACCATTCTGTATATATCAGTATTCTTTCACAATGCCTTTTAAAATCCAGTCTCACCTGACTAATTCATAATTCTAACAACTTGCACTGCCCTACTTCTGTGACATTTGAAGAAAAAAAGAAGGTAGTCTTACGTAAAGGCTCTCTATCTCACTAAGTCAGAGTGAGTTTATTTGAGGTTAAATGACATGACCTACTTATTCTTCCACTGCTGTGACATCCTGTAGTCCCCTTTATGACTCCTAGTAATGCTGCAGGCAAAATGGAATTTACTGTCTGCTGATGCTCTCCGCCAGATATAAATTTCTCACCGCTGCAGGTCAATTAGCACTATTGCCAGAATCCCAGCACTCACTTCACACACAGATATATGCATCCCACTACACTCTGTTCCATAACGCTAGCTCACTACTTATTCTTTTGCGAATATTTCATGCGATTGTTTTAAGAACTCTGGATCTCAGAGTCTATAGCATTTTCACTTGCATATGATCTTACTCTGTATGCCTACTGTTCTGCAATTTGCCTTGGCATCAACATTTATTAAATCATTCTGGTCGCATCCACTGGTCATGTCAAGCCTCCAAGGTAAAAATGTTAATGTCTGAACAGTTCCCAGATTAGAATTTCCTGATTTTCTTCCAGATTTTTCTGCTCTCTTCTGTGTACTGTACACACAGTACTGTACGGAGTTATTCAGATGTGGTTCAGGGTGTATTAAGTAACACAGTAAGCAGAATGCACGTTTATCCCTGCCAAACTGTGCACTGCAGGAAACAGAACATATATTGCTATTGGGAATATCAGACCAAACTGGCTATGTGTCATTATAGTTTAACATATCATTATAGTTTAACATATGCAGTTTATTGCTTGCTATTTTTCATGAGTTTACTTACTAAATGTGCCTGCAACCTTCAATGTGTCCCATTGTGTTTCTGATTTCTATTGCACTGTTTACTGGACGTTATTTAACATGGGTAATGCCTGAAAATTGGTCTTCTCATGGTGTGGCAAACGTGGGAACAATAAACACTTAATTACATATATTGTGGAATATTAAAGGCAGCCGAGACAGCAGTCTTATAAAAACATTACAGTTTATTATATAAAGATATAAATATGCATGTACTTTCCAATATAAAAGTCATATGGCTTAAAAAGGGTTCACAGCAAACACCTTCAGTACAACTCCATACACTTGGAATCAGCCTCATTCAGTAGGCCTTCCTGTCACTTGCACTCTTTGTCTATCTGACACTCTCTCAGTATCTAAGTAACTCTATTTTTAGATTCCTCTAACAGGAACAATCTTCAGCTTTCCCTTGGTATCTTCTTCCGGGTCATTCATTAAGTCTGCTGTCCCTTTTTCAAAGACACTGCTATGGACATCAAATCTCCAACCCAGAAGGGCAAACAACACTCTTCATGGGCTTACCTCAATTCCCCCTATATTTATACATTAATTGTTTAACCAACTCTAGCTGATACAGTAACGTTCCACACTGCTCTGTGCAATATTTACATCTAAAGTGATAGCAACACTTTTCTGGCAAAAATAGCAAGCGGACTTTTCTATTCTTAAATATTTTTTTTTTTATTTGACTTATATTTTTAAAAGAAATACAATTTCTTTACAACAGCAATCCTAATTATACACTTCACACACAAAATAGAGCACTATTTAATAATATTTACACCAATATGGATATCTTATTTGGGAGGATCCACAATGGTAAATGACATCTGACCCATCCCAGCTTGAGTTCATCAGTTTTATGTACTCCGCGTGCCGCATAAGCCCTCAACAGGCCACCCATATTGTGGTGGGTTGAGTCATGCAGATGCTGTACTTTAAATCTCCATGATCCAGTTAGTGCAGTTCCTGTCTTCTGTAATCATTTTAGTATTTCATTAACCCTAGCTAAAAGGAAACTATCACTGTCTGAAATATTGTTCTCATTCTTGAAATCACTAGACACCCCACTTGTTTTACTAACTTTTGAGTCTAACACTGCAGGGTTGTTGCACATACTTATCCTTTTTTATCATTATTTGAGTAATTTCATCACTGATTCCTGTACAGCCATTCACTGTGACTTTGGCATTCTGTAAAGGTTTAAGTTAATCTTATAGCATCCTGATAGCCATGAGGGGGCGCTGCAGCAAAGCTTAATGAGACTAACTCAGTCAATAAAGGATAGATGGAAGTAAACCATTGAATATGGTGAGGAATTAGGGTTCTGATGCCAGACAGCCCTTAAAAGAGAAAACATTTTATTTTGTCTAACTTTAGTTTAAATAGTGCTTGATCTGTATACCTGCATCGCACAGGTCAGTTTACTTTCTTCATTAGCGTTACTAGTAGATAATTCCAGCTGATATAATAATTAACTTCTTTGTTTCCAAGCATAAGGTACAGGTTTAGATCTTAACCATGGGTGCGATGCCTGTGTAGACTTTGTATGTTCACTCAGCTACTCTGTGGGGACCTTTGCACCTCCCAGAAACATGCTGGGTATTTCCATTTTAAACTCACCCAAAACTGACTGGAGATGTGGAGAGAAACACAGACTCTAGGTGGTACCCATCCAGGGAAGAGTTGTGTAGACCAACAACTTTATGCATTGACTGTGATGAGCAGCTTTCTGTAGACTGGAGAATATAGATCACAGACCACATGCTAAGCCATGATGTGCCATATCACCTCCCACAGCAGGGCAGTGATATAGATTACAGACTGCAGACTGCATGCTATGCCATGACATGCCATATCAATTCCCACAGCAGGGCAGTGATGGTGAGGAAATGAGTGCATTCAGGCAACATGCATTCAGGCAGCAGTTATAGGACCAGCTAGATAAAGCAAGACAACATGAGTTGGCAATAATGGAGGACCTGAATGCTGTTATTCGGAAACTCAGAAAAGGATGCATGCTGAATGCTGTTATTCGGGCACTCAGAAAAGGATGCATGAACTGCTTGGGTCCACATTGGAGGGGCAACGTGAACTTATGTCTGTTAACTCCCTTGAATTTGTTTAACATAATATTCAGCAAGGCAGACAGTGACAATATCACATACAGGAGTAGCTAACATGAAACTCAGGTAGAGTTTGCCCTAGTAAGGAAAAGTCACTGAGATAGAATTTAGGTAGAAGTTATCAAAAGAAAGGAGGAGTGCAGGAAAAAGTGGAGATAAAGAAGATAGACCCGGCTAAGAGGGAATACTGCTTGGCTAGCAAACAGTCTCAGGGAGAAGTTGAAATAGCAAGGAATAATGCATTAGACGAACTCCACCAGCTTCTAGAAAGTGACTCAGCAGATGGCATATGTAAGTTCTATCAGGCTGCAAAGCAAAGACAAAAAAATAAAGATGACAGTGTCATCAGACAGCATCCATAAGGGATACCAGCAACAACCTGCTCACTAGATCAGACAGCATCCATAAGGGATACCAGCAACAACCTGCTCACTAGTCTGTAGGACATCAAAGGCAGATGGAAGAATTGCAAATAGCAGCCTCTTAGTGAAGAAAAACTCCAAAAGCTGTGCTGCCACAGACACAGTCTATGATGGATGAGAATGGAAAGCCCGACATAGATGAGGTAAGAAGAGCACTAAGAAAAATGAAGTCAGGGAGGACAGCAGGCTCAGATGAGGTCACAGCACACATGACTAAAATGTTATATGAGTTGGATGGAAATGGCTCCGGAGGGTACTCATACCACAATACAGACACATGCAAAGAGATGATGACATCATAGCAGAAGCCTGAGTAGCTCAAGTTGCAAAGAAGCTTAAAGGAAACAGATTACAGTAGTCCAGAAAACATGTGCAGGAAAACAGGACACAAACTGGTGAAAAAAGATTTGGGACAGACAGGAAGAAGACAAGTAGAAATATGGGCGTCCAGCAAAGAGATGGAAGTTTTGTGCATAAGAAGACCTGTGACAGTCAAATATGACTGTCTGTGAAGGTAGCAGAATGACAATGAATCAAGAGAGAGATGGTGAAAGTTAATGCAACATCCTGACCCCAAGTAGAAGTTTGATAAAAGGGGGCTGTTGTTGATAATGGTAATAATGATAATAATATAGACTGTATATCTATATCCATCTCTCTCTCTCTCTCTAGATATATATATATATATATATATATATATATATATATATATATATATATATATATATATATATATATATTTATAGGGTCTATATTACCAGCTCAAACAAACTAAAATGCAAATACCATTTCAGTGACATATATGTGTCAAA